>NC_056729.1:1972592556-1972657556 GCF_019279795.1 Protopterus annectens | reverse complement strand
AAAATGTAAGAGGTCCCTGGACCTCCCTTCCCCCGCCAAAAATCAGCATAGGATCCATGACTCCCCTCGTCAATGGTCTCCGAGATTTTCCCCGGAGCTGGAAGGAGAGGCGCACTCCATCTAGGGCCTCAGTTCCTCAACCCACAAGGGTGGAGTCTGTGGCCTCATCGAGGTCCACGCAGCCCTTATCGGAAGTTGACCTGGATAAAATGATGGAGTCTTACCAGCCCCCTCTCCCTCAGGAGGGGGGAGCTCGTTTCCCTTTTTTACACTGATTTTTCCTTCTCTTATCCGTCCATCGGGTTTGGAGTACTCTGATCTGAGGATGACCTTAGTCAGGGGGTCGGCGCCGACTGTATCTACTTCCTCGACACCAACAGCTGCCTGGAGCGTGTCAGATCTGACCAGCTCTCATCCGAGCCGCTCTCGGAGCCAGAGCTTGTGTGTTTGTTATCTGAGGGAGTGGAACTTTTTTCATCAGCTCCGGCTTTGTCCCTCCCTCGGAGCTCCGTCCACTTTAGGCCCGGCTCTGATTTTCACGTCTGATTCAGGAGACCAGCTTCCTTATTGGTTCCCCAGGAGGTTCGTTTTTCCTCTGCATTCGACGTGGTAGAAAGGGTTCTCTCTGCTGGATCAAGACCTTTGACTATCCCCTTGGACTCCGTCCTCACCCCATCGGCTTTTTCTGCGAATCCCATCATTTTTCCAGAGGGACAGCCCGTGCTCAAGGAGCCCCAGAAGGTTCCCCCTGAGAAAAAAGTGGCTTTACAAGTTCCCCCCGGAGTGCCCCACCGGAGATGTGCCTCACAAGCATACATGTAAGAGTAGGCCCTTGGACTCAAGAGTCCCTCACCAAGGATACAGATTTGGATGATGGGGAAGGTTCTCCCAGGTCACCTCCCGAGGATGTCTCCTTTGGAGGCATTATGGAACTCCTTCGCCAACGGGGAGGTTGGTCCACCCCCAAACCTTCTTCTGATGAATCTGTGTTCCTGGAGGCTTTCGGCATGGGCCCATCTACTTCCTGGGTGCCCTCTTTCACAGATCCCTTGGTGGTCCTGGTCACCTCGTAGTCCTGGAAAGAGCCGGACACCGTGCAACCAATCCCTAAAAGCCCTGATAAGAACTTGAGTCCACCTTCAGATAGGCCAGCATGAAACAAGGGCTCCCCCGTAGACGCTATGGTGGTAGCAGCAGCCACAAAGAAGGAACTAACCCAAAAGAGTTCCTTGGTTCATCTTCCTGACCAACAGAAGTGGATGATGGACCGCTTAGGGAAGCGGGTTTATACGTTAGCAACCTTTTCTATTAGGACGCTGAACTTACCTGGGCCACGTCAAGAGACTCCAGCGCGACCTGGTCAAGGAGCTGGCGGAGTTCCCCCCCCCCCCCCCAAGTCCATGTCACAGGAGAACAGGGACTCATTCTTCGCGGGGATGGCCACTTTGAAAGCAGTCTCCAACACGTCCATGTGACTCCTTTCATATGCTACTGAAGGAGCAGCTAGGGCGGCTGAGTCTGGCGTGTTCATGAGGCGCAATACCTGGCTCAGACTGTCAGTTTTCGGAACCTTTTAAGGCATCCTTTCCCACTGCCCCTTATGATGACTGTACTCTCTTGGGTAAGACCGTCAGAGACTTTAATTCAAAACACCTAGCACAGTCAATAGAAGTTAAGAAAACACACGAACATCCAGTAATTCACCAGTATCTTACTTCCTTTATTTCCAGCGATCTGGTACCTCGGCAATTCGCCTTCAAGGATCAGAGACTTTAGTCCAGAGTTAGAAGGACAGGAAGACACTGTTTGCCGTTGGAATCCGCTTCTCGAACCCTCAAAGATCCTTTTCCCAGAATCAGAGAGGGCAAAAGAAGATGTTCCAGAAGTCACAATATTCCTGGGACACTCGGGGCTCTTCTTCCCCCTGAAGCAGAGGAGGACAGAATGGACGCTGTCCCAGAGGCAGAGGGGGTACTAAAAATTTTGGGTCTCAAGAACCTTTTTTCGGACAGGCCCAGACAGCAACCCTGAGGGGATGCCCGACTGCTGTACTCAGGAGGCAGTCAGGGGACGATTGTCCTTGCACCTGGCGGCATGGGCGTCCATAACATCAGACCGCTGGGTGCTTCAGATCATATCCAGAGGATACTCCATCCCCTTTGTGGTTCCTCCCAAACATCTCCCGGACATACCACCCATGCAAAGGGAGGCAGCAGCACAGGAAATTTCCAAGCTGCTAGGAAAATGAGCCATCAAAACCATCCCCCCAGATCAGTCTGGGTCGGGCTTCTACTCCAGGTTCTTTTTGGTGCCAAAGAAAACGGGGAATTTAAGGCCCATTCTGGACCTATCTATCCTGAAACTGTCAGTTGCCAAAGAAAAATACCAGATGGTCAAACTACAGTCCATCATGCCGTACCTGAAAGAGAGCGACTGGATGTGCTCGTTAGACCTCAAGGATGCTTACTATCACATAAAGATACACAGAAGCTCCAGGAGGTTCCTTCACTTCCAGCTAGGAATCAATCATTACCAGTTTCGAGCCCTACCCTTTGGTCTCACCACAGCCCCCAGGGTGTTCACCAAAGTGATGGCAGTAGTAGCGGCCCACTTGAGGCTTCAGGGGGTTCAGGTCTATCCGTACCTGTACGATTGGCTCCTCACTGCTCCCACCAGGCATCTACTTTCTCAAACCGGGGATTATTTCTTAAAGCTTGCCCTGCATATGGGGATCACAGTCAACGCATCCAAATCACTTTTAAATCCTGTCCAGGTGATAGACTACATTGGGGCAAGGATAGTATAGTGCAAAATCTTCCTGACCTTGGAGACAGTGCAAAACCTGAGGATGCATGTCTCTCTGATCTACCATTCCCATCTTCCATCAGTGGAATCAGTGTTGAGGGCCTTAGGTTCAATGGCGGCGACCATAACGCTTCTTCTGTGTGCCCAGTTACATATGAGAATTCTACAGTGGACACTAGCTGTACAATGGTCCATTTCCATTGTTGTATCCAGTACAACTCAGTTGAGTCTGTCAGTCATCCCTTCTATGGTGGATGTGTTCTCCGGACATCTTGGAGGGACAACCCTTTGTTCTAGCCCCCTGTCCAAGCCACAGTGACTGTGGACACCTCCCAACTCGGGTGGAGGGGGGGGGGTCGTTGTTAAGGCTGGACATTCCAAGGCCTATGGTCCCCTGTAGAGACCGGCTTGCACATAAACATTCTAGAGATGAGGGCGGTCCTTTTAGCATTGCAGACCCTTCATGCCTTTCTTCCTCTGGGAACCTTTGCAATTCAGTCAAGGCAACATGTCAGTAGTCTTGGTTTATCAACAAACAGGGAGGGACCAGATCTTACCCCCCTTTGTCGCAAGGCCATAAGAGTGTGGGAATGGATGATCTCCACCGGTCGTTTTTTCATAGCAACGCAGATTCTGAGACGGTCCAACATTCTAGAGGACAGGTTAAGTCGGACTATTCTGATGCCTTACAAGTGGTCGTTGAATCCTTCAGTAGCGGAGCATATCTTCCCGGAGTGGGGTCAGCCTTGCTGCGATCTCTTCGCATCTCCTACCAACGTGAAGTGCAGCGAGTTTTTCATTCTGACCCCCCTGCCGGGGTAGTCCCCCAGAGATGCTCTAGTCCATGCTTGGCCTCCCAGTCTTCTGTATGCTTACCCTCCAGTACCTCTTATTCTGAGGTTTCTACAGAACTTCTCTGAGGTTTCTACAGAATTTCTACATATTCTGATGCCTTACAAGTGGTCTCTGAATCCTTCAGTAGCAGAGCATATCTTCCCGGAGTGGGGTTAACCTTGCTGCGATCTCTTCTCATCTCCTTCCAACGCGAAGTGCAGTGAGTTTTTCATTCTGAACCCCCTGCAGGGGAGTCTCTCTGAGATGCTCTAGTCCATGCTTGGCCTCCTGGTCTTCTGTATGCTTACCCTCCAGTACCTCTTATTCTGAGGTTTCTACAGAAAGCTCGTCGACTGGGGAGCAAAGTGATCCTCATTGTCCTGTTTTGGCCTCGCCGGGTATGGTTTCCCTTCCTTTGGTCTCACCTTCTGGCTCTGCCCTGGATCTTGGATCCCATTCAGGATCGAATTTCACACCCATCAGGGGTTTCTCATCCGAACCTGGGACAGTTTGAAGCTCACAGCTCGGCTACTCCATTTCCCATGATTACTAGGACTCCTGTATTGTCCTCTTCAGTTAGGTTTATTCTGGTGGCTGCTCATAAGTCTTCAACCAGGAAGAAAAGTAAATGGCCACACAGCACAGGGCCCGGGTTGAAATAATTGAAATAAAAATATCCCAATTAGACAAACACCACTTTATTCACCGTAAAAAACAGAAACGTTGAGCTCTTTCTCTCGGTCAATAGCGAGCTTCATCAGAACAAATATCAAATAACAACCATAACAGTCTTTAAATAAAAAATCCTAATCACGTGACTCTTCCCCTAATCAAAATTTAAAGTAATATCCGTTAAAAATAATACATTGTCAAATGCTCCTGACAGAGAATAATAATACATAAATCTGTTCAGTAAAATAAGGCAATGTGTGACATAATGAAATAATGTCCATTGATATAAAAAATATAAAAATGTAAAATATAGAATGTAATCAACCAAACAGTTGAACCACCATTCATAAAAAGGTTGTCTTAAAAAATAATTACAATACACAACGTTTTGGTATGTGTATACAATCAAAAGGTGTGTATATTTCCACCCAAACCATAAGTACTGTCCATTTCTATTAAACCAAATCTTACAACCTAGGTAGTATTAAGTGATCAATAGCTGTTTGCACGTGTGTGCAAAAGTGTTATCAAACCAAGGAATGTGTACAATATGTGAAGTTTTATAAACGGGCAGCTCTTAATTTTAGAACACTGCTAATATTGATGTTGTCATTCAACCCTGGAGCCCTCGCCTCGACCAGCCTCAATTGCCAGAGCAGTTCCCGGTACTCCAACCTGGCTTCCCAGTTTTTTCACAACTGATTTTTTTGGAAGTTGTTTGAGTCAGTAGCAGCAACTATATCTAAAAAGCCCTTTTCTAATACTGTTTTAATTGCAAGAAGTTGTCACCCTTATCACCAAAGAATGCATGGGCAAGAAAATGTATCAGTTTAATTTTCTAGAGTAAACATTTCCTTTTTTGTGCAGTTTTGTACATGGTGGCTCCATAATTTTACATAGGCATGAATTCCATAGATTTGATTGAAGAAACTACCTCAGAAAGAAAAGAGCAAAGAGGAGCGAAAGCATTGTCATGTCCTTCTGATGCTGGGCTCACTTTCTATTTTTAACATTTTGGATTACCATTCATTTCACTGGAGTTAGTACATCAGTTGAAAAAGAAAGATTTGTAAAACAAAAGTTGAATTGTATAACTAACACCATAGACATTACAGCTACTAGTAATAATTACCTGTTCAATAATTGTACATGATAGTTATAAATGATGACAAATATTTTCTCAGTAAGTGTTTTCGTGAACAGGATTCATGTAATATTAATATGGACAGTGTCACTTTGGTGGGCTAAATAAACTTGCCATTAAACATAACAGACTAGCTTGGGGTGTTGCACATTTCCAAGCATGTTTAGAAAGTAAAAGTAATCTTTGATGAAACCGAGCTGCCTTGGGTCAAGAAATTTGTACTATGTCCTTATTAATTCCATAGTGATCCTGTCCATAGCCTTACAGATGAGGCTAGTCAGACTTATGGGTCTATAATTACCCTAGCCCTTTGTTGCCCCTCCTTTATGCATCCTTCTAATGTCTTATTCTTTTGCAATATTCCTGACTTAAGGAAGTTGCCTCCCAAGACAACCCGACGTTGGCCAGTATACCATACTCTTTTACTACCTAAGGTGCATGTCTGCCATAAGAGACGTACATGCATACCACCATCAGACCTTCTTTGCCACCAGACGGATCGCTTGTCCCAGACTTCACTTTGCTATCAGAATAGCTTTTCTTCGAAAAAGATAAGTGCCTCAATGGGGAAACCTTTTGTTTTTTTGCTACCTTCTCTGTCTCTGAGGTTCATGTCATCCAGAAAATGGAAGTGTGACTGTGGACAACAGATTCCACATAAAGGCGGTCATACTGAACGACTTTTTTTGCTTAGGCTGTCAGCACAATCACAAATCCTGTACTACTTTCCAATTCTTTGTCCCAAAACCCCTCCAGACTTGGTTATCCTCCCTTGGGGTCTACATAGAAAACTAGCATCTCGGGCTTCTAACAAAGAGCACAATAAACTCCCCTCCTGACCAGATAACCGAGCCTACAAAACGGAAAGCCAAAAAACTTAGGCCCTAATCCCAAGCTGCACCTCTTGAGTCGGGTGTCTCTCCTGAAGTGCACAAGAGCTCAGAGACGTGTGCTGACCAAGATCCGGACCCACAGATCAAGCCCAATTAACAGGCTGTTTTTGCTCCAGACATTTGCACATCCAGAGAGTCTTGTCAGACTCTCTGGCGCCCAGGGGGAACAGAGGCGTATTCTGTCGGAGGGTCCTAGGGGGCGATTACCCATATTTTCATTAGAGAGGATGTTGAATCAGATATTGTAGAGTGCAGGCCTTCATCTGGCCCTCCTCCTTTGCACCCCATAGGTACGCCTGCAAAGTAGAATTAAAAAAACAAGCACGTCTCTTCTTTCCTGAACCCACAGAAGGAATGGTTGAACTTTTCCCAAGGCCTCTTTAAGGCCTTCATGGCGCTTAGGCCTCCATCAAGTCGTGCTGCTTCCACTCCGGCTGGGCCCTTCTTCCCCTAGGAAGAGACCTAAGCCCCATCTTACCTCTGATGAAGACTTCACTTCTGAGGAGAAAGATGAGGACTTGTATTATTTCTCCCAAGTTCCCTCCCCCTTGGGTTATGCTTCCCCTGAAGAGGACTCCAGTGGGACAGATTCCCCATGAAGGAGATTTTTTGGGGGGAGACCGTCTCCAAAATGTGTGGCCACTTCATGCCGGACTCCACAGAGATGTCAGAGGTCCAGAAGCATTATGACCTCCAGGTTCAGACCCCCAGTCTTTCAGCCATCCCTCCTGTAATACCTTCATTTCTGGATGCCTTTGCATCCACTTCCTCCACACCCAGACTGACAGCCCCCAGCACCTAAAAAGCCTGACAGATATTACAAAGTACCCAAGGACTACCAATTCCTTTTTAAGGCACCAGCTGCAGATCCTTCTGTTATTTCTGTTGCCTCTGACAAGGCCTCCAGGTTGCTTCCTTCCTCTTCTTTGCTGCCTTCAGATAAAGACAGCAGACAGTTGGAGAGGCTGGGGAAGACAATCTGTACCTCAGCTTCCCTGGCCTTCAGAGCATTAAATTATCAGACAGACATGACCCAAGTACAACTTGGAACTCCTTTCCCAGGTCTCAAACTTGGTATCTGATATGCCTGACTCGCAGATAAGCCCCTGGCATCATCACTCCTTGCCACCTCCACTCGGATAGCTAGACATTTTGTCAGGTGCACTTATGATGCAGTAGAAGCATCCTCTAGGACTGCCACTTCCTGTTCTGCACTTAGAAGATTTGTCTGGCTTAGCCTTCAGCCTTTACCTGAAGTAATTAAGGCAACACTGATGGATGCTCCCCTGGATAATACTGCCCTGTTTGGGAAACCTTCCACAGAACTCTTCAAATCTCTGCAGGGAAAATGCAAAGAACTTAAGGATCGCAAGCATGTCTTTGTATTCCCAGGGCCTAAATTTCATAGGAATTATCCTGGGAAACAAACGTTCGGACGCAGGCAATCCAAAGCACCTCAATCTCGATGCCCAAAAGAGGACAAAAGACCCAACAGTTTCCCTCCTCTTCTGCTTTTGCTCCTCACGTAACCAAGCACCCCTTTCCTGATAGAACGGGCTGCTCTTCATGACTCTTGCAACAACCTAATTCCCCTTTCTCAACGCCTTTCCATCTCCCCTCCTTCGTAGGAACTCATCACTCAGGACTCTTGGGTGTTCATCATCATCAAAAGCGGGTACTTCATGGTTTGGCACAAGGTGCCTGCCTTCAGGGGAATTCCCCTACCACCAAATGATCAGCTCCTCCTTTTCCTGTCAGTTCTATTAGAACTCTTAGAACAGGGCACCATAGAACCTGTTCCCCATAGAGATGAGGAAGGGGCTTTTACTCCCACCTTTTCCTAGTCCCCAGGAAGGAAGGACCCTTTACCAACTCTGGACCTGTTTTACCTCAATGATTTCCTCATAGTCTCCTCATTCAAAATGCTAACCGTACAAACACTATTTCCTCTTCTCCTTCCTCAGGCATTTCTGACTTCAGTGGATATCAAGGATGCCTACCTTCATATCGCCATTCACCACAGATACAGAAGATTTCTGCGATTTTCTGTGTGATCCTCTCACTGTCAGTTCTCTGCTTTGCCTTTTGGACTCTCTACAGCCCCGAGAGTCTTCACAAAATTTCTAGCCCCAGTAGTAGCCTTTTGCAGGCTCCAGTGGGTCTTAATCTTCCCATACTTGGACAACCTTTTAATCCTAGCCTCTCTGAGTTGAGGAAATCCCTCCAAAGTGCAAATGTCCTTCAAGGTAGCATCTGCAGTCTCAGGAATAAAGGCAGGAAGAGGCGCAGAAATCCATCCAGAGGAGGTGAGGTACCCTAGAGACTGACAGTAGGCAACCACAAGCAGACACACACACAAACCCACGCCACTACAAACAACATCACAGTGACTTGGCTCTGCTCTGCCTACCAGCCAGGGAGCAAATAGCAGCACCTTTAGAAGAGCTTATTTTAAAAAAAAAAGGTGGCATATGCAAAAGACAAAGTGGATTTTGCAAACCATAGACCAAGGCTACCATTCTTCAAGGCCTGGGATTTACCATAAACTTCAAGAAATCTTCACTGGTCCAGCCCAAGATCTCATTTTTGTGGGCTGCAGATTCCAAACTGGGCATGCTAGTCTCTCTCCCACCTTCCAAGGCACAAGAGATCTCCATAATCTTTGCAGACACACTCCTACTACATCAGATTTCTTCTAGACAGTTCCTGAGGATCTTGGGCCTGATGGCTTACACCATCCCAGTGCTGCTTCTGGCAAGGCTTTACATGAGGAAACTTCAATGGCTCCTCAAATTGGAGTGGTATCAGCACCTCCCACCCTTTAGAACCCCTCATTCCGCTCCTTCCATGTCTAAAGCAGGAGCTCCGGTGGTGGATCTCACAACTGTCTCTAAATCCAGGACTTACCATTCATCCTCTTCCATCTACTCCGACCTTATTTATGGATGCTTTGGACATGGATTGTGGGGCGGCCTTAGACCTCCACACAGCTCAAGGGGAGTGGTCGCCTTCCCAAATGAAGGAACACATAAATGTGAGAGAAATGAGGGCAGTAATTTTTGCCCTCCAAATGTTCAAATCACTGATCAGACCAGGGAGGTTATGTGTCAATACCAACAACATGACAGTCTTGTGATACATAAACAAGCAGGGGAGGTACCAGATCCTATCTCCTGTGCAGACTAGCCATGTAGGTGTGGGATCTAGCTCACCACGGAGATGTATTTCTCCAAGCGGTGCACATCCCCTCCAGCCAGAATACAGTGGCGGATACCCTAAGCAGATCCAGGACACAAGTCTACGCATGGATGCTTCCCAGGGATGTGTTCTCAGACTTTGTCCACCAATGGGGTATTCCAGAGATAGATGGTTTGTCTCCCCCATGAACAAACAGCTTCCTCAGTTCTGTGTCAGAGAATACCATCCTCAGGCATGGAGAGTAGACACCCTTTCAATCTCATAGAAGGGGAAATTCCTATATGCATTCCCTCCCCAAAGTCCTGTTGAAAGTCCAACAGGAAAAGCCAAAGATCGTGCTGGTGACTCCCTACTGGCTAAGACACCATTGGTTCCCCTTCCCTTTCAGCTAACCAAGGACAATCACCACAAGTTACCCCACAGAGTGGACCTGCTAACACAGAATAAGGTCTCACTCCTGCACCCCTATCTGGAAACCCTCCAGTTAACTCTGTGGGTGATACCATTCAGGCAATTGTACTCTGAGGACGCGCTTCAAGTACTGCAGAAGGCCAGGAAGCAGACTACTAGAAAATCCTACCTCTCCAAATGGAAGAGGTTCTCTGGTGTCTAGCTAGGAACCAGGACCCATTGAAGGTGCCTCCGCCTATGAGACTGTCCTGTCTGTGTGAATTGCTTAATGCAGGATTAGCATATTCTTCCATCAAAGCTCATTTGTCAGCTATTTCTGCTTGTTTACCGCTAAGTCCTCCCCTAGCTTTCAGATTCAAAGTTAAACAATTCCTCAAAGTTGTCCTTCATATCAGACCCCCCCCCCCCCCCGAGACCAGCGGCCCCACCTTGGGACCTCAACTTTTGTACCAGAGAAATTGACTCGAGCACCATTAGAACCTGTTTTCTGTAGGTCACTCAAACACTGCACTTGGAAAACAATCCTCCTGGTGGCCATTACCTCTGCGATTCGGATCTGAGTTGCAAGCCCTTATGGCTCCCCCCTCCCCGTCCTTCCACAAAAACAGTGTGTCCCTGTGGACCAATCCTTCATTCATGCCAAAAGTTGTCAGTCAGTTGTCCCTAAATCACACAATTCACCTACCAATTTTCTTTCCCTCTCCAGAACAGTAGTGAGAGGATCCTGCACGCCCTGTACACAGACAGCTCAGGTTCAACTTACATAAGATTATACCTTTTAGGAAAACAGACCAATTATTTATCTTTCCATCCCAGGGCTGTGGGATTGCCTGTGTCTAAACGGACCATATCTAACTGGATATCCAATTCTATTGTCTTTTGCTACTCCCACAATGGTAAGATTCTCCCTGGCTCACTCTACCAGGGCAGTATCTTCTTCAGGGGCTTTGGTTTAGATACCAGCTCTACTGTAGAAGCCACTACTTGGACATCTGTCCACATGGGGACATATGACAATTTAAATATTTCATTTAATTATTCATGCATTCATGATTTCATTTCATATATATTTTTTACATTTATGTCTATTTAATTGTTTATAAATTTATATATTTAAAAAAATTTTTGGTAGTGGTGTTGTTTGACACACTACCTGAACAATTTTAAGTACATCACACACCACTTGCTGGTGGTGCTTTAAATTTTAATTAGATTTCAATTAATATGTAATTAAAGTAATTGATGGTACTATATATAATCAAAGTGGCACTGGTATAGTTTTATCTGAAGAAGTCTCACCCTGAGACGAAAGTGCTCATCTGTTGTTGGATTTACAATAAAGATTCAAAGATTTTTCTCATTGGTGACTTGGAACCTTTTCTTTGCATTACTTTGTTGGTTTTTAACTTTATCGATTGGCCTTCACCAAACACTATAAGCTGGAATCCTTCTCTAGATCCAGGCCAGGGTTTGCTAGAGCCATTATCCATGGCTTCATTGAAAATTCCTCTGCCACTTCCACTGCCCTTTCTTCATGAGCTTCTTGCTTAAGTCAGGAATACTGCAACAGAAGAATAAAAGGACATAGAGTAGTTGCGCAAGAACTTACCATAACTATAGTATTCCAACCCTCCTTCCTTTCCCCCACTTCTTGCCTTTCTTGGATTTACTGATCCTCGTTCCCTTAGACTGTCTCTATGTCTAGGGCTTCACTTCAAAGGGCAGAACGTGCGTACATCTCTTTTATGGCTGATGTCTGCTGATGGCCAATGTCAGACGTACCACACACCTTAGTAAAAGACTTTGGTATACTGGCTGATGGGTCGTTGCCTTGGCAGACAGCTCCCTTAAGTCAGGAATACTGCCCAACAGAGAAAAGGACATCTATCATTATGATAAGTTCTTACATTAATCTTCTTGCACAAAGCCTTTTTGATGAATGTTGAATAGCTTTTGTATGAGGTTTGACAGGTACTGTTTCCATCTGGTCAGGAGGCAGCCTGGTATGTTATCTGGCCCCACAGACGCAGTGTTCTTTGCCTTGCAAGGTGCTTTAGAGGACAATTTCTTGGAATTTCAGGGGTGGAGGATGGAGATGCTGGTAAGTGATTGGGGAATATACCAGGTGAGGTGGGGTGTAGTTGCAGTTAAATTTATCTGTTAGTAGATTCTGTGTCCTTAGGATGTGTGTATATGATATTTATTATTAACTCAAAGTAGAGCTTGACATTGTTTCTGAGGTTTCTAACATAGTTAAAGAAAGCTGTATGGTTGTCTTTTGCATAGGTAGCTGTTTTTATCTCGTGTCTAGCATTGGTTGATTAGATCAGGAACAGGAGTTCAAGTTTACCAAGAGCATTTTCGACATCTTTATAGTTGCTTACAAAGCATCCTCCAGTTCATTACTGATGGATTTACTGCACAATAACAAGTCATATCGCATCAGAAGTACTGTCTGTGGATCTATGTGTCTTCTACATCATCAAAAGAATGATTTGGAGGGATACTGCTGCTGTAAAACAAGACTCCCCATCCACATAAAACAAAGTTCATCTTTTTCCGTATTCAAGCACAATTTAGATCTATGGATGGGAAATGGAACATTTACCCTTAGTCTAATGGACAGAGGCAGCTCCTAAATGCTTTATTTCATGCACTGGTCCCCTCAAATTATCTATAGTATGACCCTAGTTATTGTCATTAAGGTAATATGTAATTATTGACCATGGGATGGGTAAGGCCAGTCTATAATCAAATGGGACAGGTTATGTTGAGCAGAAAAACAGAAATTGACTAGGCTTAAAATGACCCACAAGTAAGTGCAGCTAGCCTAGTACTTTCCCATGTATATATATATATATATATATATATATATATATATATATATATTTATATATATATATATATATATATATATATATATATATATATATACACACACACACATAGAGAGAGAGAGAGATGCACACATACACACACACAAACAGATATATTTATACACACGTGAAAGACTGATGAAGGCTAAAGGTTACAGTATTTCCAAAATGTATACACACACTTTCCAAACTGTATCACAGTCTTGTGTTTAGAACATTTATTTTCTTTCAAATTACCCACACAGTTCCAAAGACTTGTCAAAGCACATTATTTTTGCTCTCATGTTTTGCACAAGAGCATTTGAAAATCAGACACTGTTTCTTTTCATAATGCTCAGCAAAAGTTTTTATCCCCAGTCTCACTTTTAATTTAGAAAATGCTATTCAAGGCAAGGAGCATGTCGGCATGTAAGATTTTCTTAAGCTCTAAGTTGACTGTAACACTCCTTTCCTCTTCCAGTCGATCATTTTGTCCTTGTACTGCGACATCATTCTGGGTGATGGCAGAATGCTACTCAGGGCTAGGGTCATACCTGCCTAGGCTACAAGACTGGAGAGCTCTTACATGTCTCTTTTCATGTAGTCCAGGGAGGCACGTCTCCGGTCGTTCACACCAACATGGACAATGACAGAGTCATATTTGTACTTGTGGAGTGACCTGAGTGCGTGGGTTATGTGGCGGTTCCTGGCACCCAACAGTCAGCTCACAGTAACCTTCTCCTTGTTTAGCCTGGTGAGTGGGACATCAGTGTGCCTGACTGTAGAGTCGCCTATGACTAGTGTGTTGGGTACGTTGTTTTGCCCTATTGGCTGTGGTTGAGTGGCACACTGAGTCTGCGGGCTATGTGTCATTTGGGTTGTGTTGGGGTGTGGAGGTTGCTTGCATTTCTGCTTTGGAGGTCTCTGTTGCTTGAGCAGATTATTATTGAGAGTCTCCGCGAATGTTTTTGTGTTTCTTTGTGTGGATTTTGGTGGTGTAGATTTAGTGAGACTGTGTGGTGAGTATGGTGTGGTGCAAGTGTTTACCTTCTCCTCTTGACTGTCAAGTTCAGTTTTGATTGGAGAGAGCTTTACCTCCAGTTTAGCTAGATAAGTGCATCTCTCACAGGTTGTAGTGTTGGGTTATAGGTCTGTCAGCCAAAGTATATTTTAAGACGTAACTTGCGCAGAATATCACTAATGTCCTAGCATGGTGTTCTGCAAACAGTTTTATCAAACATTTTAAATCAGGTACCATCTCCAAATGCACATCAGTGTTTGGGGAAATGATCCTAAAAGGCATCTTTATCCTAAATGTCTTGGACATGCTATGCATCAGGCTGGTAAGATACTGTTTGGGATTCATCCCTTAATTTTTTTTAACTGCTGTAAAAGTTCTTCAAGAAAAGATCTTGGCAGCAGCAAGAACATGGCACATCAGAACTGAGAGAGTCAAAAGAAATATAACCCTTCCTCCATCATACTTTGGAATCTTGTTTGCTGCTGTGTTTCTTTTATGCAGTAAACAGGTTTTTGTATATAAATGGTCATGCACCAAACTCTTTCAGGAAAACTAAAGTAATAATGGGATAATCTCTTTTATAGTAAGACATTCAAAGTAGCAGATACTGGCAAAAGACATGCCTCACTGAAAGGGAAGGGGTGTACACTTGCTATATAACAAAAAAAATGGGCGAGCTAGACATCTGCCATTCAGCTGCTATTGTTATTGTCACAGATTTGTACTTTACTTTGCTATTGTGTACATAGTTATTGCTGACCCTTGACATTCTGTGCATACTTATTGCTTACCCAAAGTTTAGTGTGATCCTGTTTCACCCCTTTTGAGATATTTTATTATGTTCCAGTTTTAGATAACTATTCTTTGACAAATATATTAGAACTGGGCTCAAGTATAGTTTCCATCTTGAGTTATTGTATGCTTGTGCATAATGGATTGCTTTGTTGTGGGTAGACAGATGTTCATTTGTTGTGTTACTTTTATTTCTGCCATGGCTTTATTTGCAGTTAATACCTGCAAATGCTTTTTTTTGTTTGGCTGATGTACTTCAGTGTATGAAAACGAACCAAAAAAATTCCATGTCATGAATGCCCATACACAAAACTAATTTGTGTGGATTTCTGGCTCCAGCAGTCTCTGCGGTGGAGAATAGAAAAAGCCTGGGAAAAGAAATGTAAAAGGCAGTGGGTTAGATTCAGGATGTTTTTACAGTTACCCACAAGAGGTAGTACTGACCAAATATTATAGGTAAAATGGCCCCTAGCAGTTCACAGTGGTTCTTGACACTCAGTATAATTAGCCTGAGAGTCAGCACCGGTTGATATCTGAGCAAGCAGAGTACCCACTAAACACTGTTTAGATTACTGGCCAGTACTGACTCTTCACTTATGGATTGAATATCCAAGCGTGTTGATATACAGTTCTGGAAACCTGTGGCCTGCATTAAAGTAATAGTGTATTGTTTCAGTTGCTTTATGCAGCCAAAGCCACTCATGGTCTTTTGAATAAGTCATTTAACATCCTGTTGTGTAAGCAGCTGTCCGTCCACCAAAAGACACAATTCACTCATCGCTTTGCCAGGCATCAGTGTAATGTTAGAGTGCTGTGTCAACATAGAATTCTACAAGGGAAGTCAGTGATACTCCAAGCTGCTGTGCAGCTTAATAGACTCCATTAAGCTGGCTAATTAATTATCCAAATAGAGCCCTTCTTGTGTTTCATTGTTTGTAATTTGGCACTGGCAGACCAGCTTAGTGCTCACCACCTCAGAAGCCATAGTAATAAAGCTCAAACAGTAGCATTTCTGAAAATGGCTAGAGGATAAGTAGCTTTATGAACCAATTGGCTGCATTTTTGTTATGTTAGGTAGGTGTGTGCAATACACGGCCTGTAATAAAATAAGTCTTGGTTTGAGATTGTGTTAGTTCTGTCATATTGTCTCCTTTAAATATTTTTTCTGTCCCTTGTGGAGCATAATTTTGGAGACAACAGCCAGAATTTCTAAGCCTGGCATCCACGTGTTGTGTGAGCAGATAGTATCTAATCCATCTACCAGTTGAGCTATGTTTGAAGCGGTCACCATAGTTGTAAAACTTTGCAGACTTATGTAGTTTTATTTCAGTTCTTGCTTAGATAGAAATTTGTTAATTTCTGCATTAGTACAATATGTACATACTAGCCCCTTTGGCATGTCTACCATTGTCTGCATACTCTGCAGTTTTAGTTTTGACCTTTACCGGTATCTGGCACTTGTAGGGAAAAAATAACATTGCTCTGTGTTCATTTGTCTAGAGATTTTATCCATTTATTTGTTCAAATTCTCTAATATTCTCTAATAAAGTGAATTTTTAACCTGCTTGCAGGGATTTATGATTCAGACCGGAGATCCAACTGGTACAGGAATGGGTGGGGAAAGCATTTGGGGTGGAGAATTTGAAGACGAATTCCACTCAACATTAAGGCATGATAGACCGTATACACTAAGTATGGCTAATGCTGGGCCTGGTACAAATGGATCACAGTTCTTTGTCACAGTTGTGCCAACGGTAAGAAACGTTTTATTTATGAAAGCTTAATCATGTGCCTTTTTTACTGAATGTATCAGCTTACATGATAATTAATTTGGTTTGCTGGATAAGCTGCCATACAAAATGATGCACTTTTTCTGAAAGATTTACCACTTCTGAGTGTTGCAGAAAACATTTGAAGTTGCTGCCATGATAGCTTTCCATTAGAGTGTAATTGTATTCCTTTAAGCTGTTATTAAACATGTTGAAGGAGCTAACACAACTGCATGATTTGCTGCCACAGACTGTCCATTGGTGCACTCCTTTGAAGTTGCAGTCACAATGCATTTGTATTAGGTCGTCATTGCTTTTCATTAGATCATGATAAATATGTTACAGAAGCTTGCACAGTTGCTTTCCAGTAAGCTGTAGTCAGTAAACTTGGCATGTTTTTGATGATGTCTCGGTTTCAGTTGCAGCTCATTATCATTTTCAGTTCTTTACTTTTCTTTCATTATATCACAAAACAGCCTTGTTATCAGGTACACTTTTTTGACTTCTCAACCGTAAGCTTAAGGGAACTCATTTTTATATGGACTTTTTCTATATGCTGTTTCTCTATGGTTAACAGCATTTTTTGTAATCAACAGAAACATGCTGTAGTCAACATTGCTTATGAAAGAAGTGTTGTTATTTTAATTAACTAATACTGTATGTTGCTTTCCTGCTATCAACCTTGCTTATGAAATCAATGTAATTTTTAATAGTAAAATGCTAACCGAAATTAAAAAGTTGTACAGTAAACTCTCAGTTAACCGGAACTCAAACAGCCGGCACTCTCAAGGAACCAGCAAAAAAAAAAAAAAAATCGAAGAAATAAAAGTTCAATTTTTCCATGTGTTACACTTTGTCCCCCCCACACACACACAGAAACATACTTACATTTTTAGAGTTTTTTTTTAAAAAGGAAGATTGCAATAAATACCCTTTCTCCCCAACCTGAGAACAAGTTAAACCAAACAAATAGTATAGGTTACAATATTAGTTCAAGCCTGTTTTTAATAGTAACTCTCAAGCAACCAGAAACTACAGTTATTCGGCATATACCAACCCCCATGGGTGCCGGTTAACTGAGAGTTTGCTGTATATTGCTTTCATGCCTTAATTTTTGATTACACATGTTTAATGACTTTCAACTACTTTTGCTTCATAACGTTTCTATTGCAAACCATTGTTTGGTGGTGTCATTATTTTTCCCCTTTTTGGATATTCCCAAAGTGGTAAGTACAGTTACTTATTGTAGCAGGACATTTGACTAAATAAGAATAGGCTAATTATGTAGAAGTATAGACACTGTAGATTCAGCCATGGCATTATGTCAAGCTGTGACAGTCATGTCTTTACAAGAATTAGCAGTTCGTGCAGCGGACTAAAGCTCTGAACTATTAATGAGTTGCTACCTGTAGCTGAGCGTATGGGGCTTGGTTTCTTCTACCTCCATTTGCTTATTGTGCGAGTCTGGGCAAGTCATTTAACCAGACAGTGCTCCTGGGTTGCCCCTGAAAAGCAGTACAAATATATCAAATAAAAATACAGAATTGTGTGTGTCGTATGGCTGCATTTAGTACAGATATTTTCCAGTTTGAGACTACTGCAAATGTTTTTAACACCTTTATTAAATTATCACTCAACATAGACATGCATACATTAATAGAAAAGAAAAAACATATAAAAAATGTTCCCATTTACATGCACGTTATACATTGCATGATTTCTTTAACAATTGTCTTGAAGTCCAACATTATATAAATCAATAATTTCTGTCTTCTCTTAAACCTTACTTCTCCTTCTGAACATTATTCTATAGGTATTATTCTCACAAATTCCATTTTTCTTGTGTAATTTGCTCCTTCCTTTTTCTGAAGACCCCTCTTCGAATTCTTTTTATCTGTTTTCCATTTTTCAGTACTTCAAATACAGTTGGATTAGATCTTGATTTCTGTTTTCTAGTAATTGCTTTTTTTGATAGCTAGCAGAATTAAACTAAATAAGGCATTACTGTGTCTAGGCAATTCAGATCATGTATCCCAGTTCAAAAATAATTCCCTTAGTTACAGCCATTTGCTTCTCCAATATTTCTGACAGAGTACTCTGTAGGGAATTTGTTAGATCTGGCAACTCATTACACACACAAAAATCATGTTCCCAATTGCCTCTCTCTTCCTCATCACATTGCCAACATTTGCCATCTAACTCTGGAAATTTTCTTTAAAGACTGATTGGGGTATAAAAATACCTATGCAGACAACTTCCAAGCAAAAATCCTAAACTTTCTGGAGTTAGTTGCATATTTGGGAGCCATACGTATATCCTCCCATTTTCCCTTATATATTGATTTTCCTGTCTTACTTCCCAGTCTTTTCTAACCTCCACTATTTGATTAATATACTTGTGTAATATTTTGTATGCAGTACCAATTATCCCCTTGTTAACAGAAATTTGTGTTCTAGATTCAGCTAAAAACTCTACAAGAGCAGTTCTTTCACTTAGGAATCCACCATTCCTTTCTCTTTGCCGGTGCTATTATATCAATCCCTGAAGGGAAGGTAGCTTCTAAACTGCAGTCCAAGCAACATTTTGGCTTCATCCCACTTTTCCCTCTCTAGAATATTTGCCCGCAGTACTGTAATTCTTTTGCCAGTTTTCTCTATAAATTCCAGCCTTCTCTTTTGTATTTTCTGTACCCCTACTTGGAGTAATTTCCTTTTTCCATACCTGTGTTGGCTTGGTTCTTGGAATACTTTTTGCAACATTATGAATGTAATAATCTGTATTGGTGGTAATCATTCTCCTTAAGGATCTGCATCCAGAATCGCACTCTGTCATTTTTTGACACAGACCCACCCCCCCAATCATACCTTTCCACATAGATTTATAACCTTCTGCTTGTGTTATGTATGCAAGAGTTAACTGTGTAGTTGCAAAATATCCAAAAAAATCAAGTAATCCTATTCTACATTGTTCTTTTGGGAGGATCAACCTATCCCACTTAACTGTTACCTTTTACCCTCGCAGATACATTTCTTCAGCTCTTTATTAGTTATCGACATTTTTTCCTCAGATTGATAAAATATGCCTCACATATGTATATAGCTAAATGGACTAGAAACAGTTCCGCTGCTTATATCTTGCTGTCTATAACCATAACCAAGAGCTTCCAGTTTCTCAATTTTTGTGTTATTTTTTGTTTAGTCTTTTCCCACATATCCTTAGCTGTCTCCATATTCTCAAATTCTTAATTTTATGTCTCCATAAATACTGCTATTGCTGTACCAAGTCGTGTGTTGGTACATAATTTACAGCTATAGCCTTTGCTTTACTTCTTAAGACTTGAAACTGTCTCAAAATGTTCCACAACACTGATGTCCTTTTCTGGATTTATCATGTTTAAAATAATATCTGTAAAGAAAGCCAATGTTCCTTGATTGTCATACTCAATTATATCCAAAAGCAGATAACAAAAGAGAAAGAAGAAACCCCTGCCTGGTTACTCTGTTCAAACACAACTTATCATAGGGGAAGGAGCTCTCCCACATTAATTCTTGTCTCCTATCTATGTATATCCTCCTAATTAACTTTATTATTGTATCAGGAAATCTAAATATTTCCATTGCTCTACCCATAAAATCCCAGTATTCTCTGTTAAATGCTTTTTCTGCATCAAACCCCACCAATAACAGCAGTATTTTATTACATTCTGCTTCAGTGTGGATCATCATCATTCTATTAATATTGGCAAATATTGCCTCTCCTCCACAAAACCACATTGATTCATATTTATCAATGTTCTTAACACATTTGCTAGTATAGGCAATACACACTTTATAATTATGGTTTAAAACTGAAATGGGTCTTTACCCTCTTTGGGTAATACAGCTGTCACAGCTTTTTTCCAATATGGTGGTACTTTCCTTTTAAAATATTAATAAACAAATTCTTCCAGATCTTTCTTCCCTTCTGACATCTAAGTTCCACAAGAATACATTTTGTTTCTGGAGACTTCCCTGCAAGACTGATATAGGATCATAGAAAGTTACTAGGCTGTTGGCCCTGAGGCCTTTACAAGCCTAGCCAACAATTTAGCCCATGTTCCAACAAGTCAACACCCATAAATACAAATACATTCATGCAGTTCTACAATGCATGGATGCATCACTATAGATACTCCTATTGTGTGATTAGATCACATCATAATTATCATTGCTAACACAGGTCTAGTGCATCACTTTGGTATACATCATACTGTGGCAACCATTAAATTCTCTCTCTCTGGTCTGGGAAAGTCCGCATGTCTGTCTTCCAAAGAGATTGTCCATGCAGTGTGCAGTGTGCATGCCTGCTGCATTTCTCCTTTCACATACCACATAATACATCACCGTTTTTAGCTCATCTGCTCCTGTTTTAACTCTTTTGTTGTATCTCATCTTCCTTTAACCTTGGCATATTTAAGTCTTCCATAAATATTTCTATCTGTGCTCTTTCTTGGTATCCACATTCTTTTGCTTTGAAGTATGTCTAATACCTCTTTATTATCTCAGGTTATTTTGCTTGTCATTGGCACCCTAAGTTTGGCAACAACCCATTCTTCTTTCTGTTGTCTAAGTTGCTATGCTAAAGTTTTTTTGCTCTGGAGTTATCAAAAAATAGTTGCTTATCAGCAACATTTCTAAAATATTGAGTATTATTCACATACTCTTATTTTTTTTCTTTAGCACTCTGCAGTTACTCCTCTTGTTCTGTGAGTCCCCTTTTTCTGCAGTAGTTTAACCTTTGTCACCCCCTTTAAATAATTCCTATTACTATTTAACTTTCTCCCTTTCTCTTTCTACCATATTTTCAAACTCCATTTTTATTTTATCCCATTCGCTTTATTACTGTAAATGATACACATTTGAGGCATGATTAATGCATACTGTTTGTTTCCATACTTCACCCCTCCGTGATGTAAGAAGGATGCTGCAGGTCTGAAATAACTCCGAGAAACCCATCCTTAACAGTGAATTATAGTGCAAGAATCATAACCTGGCCTGGTGGCAGAGGGTGTTGAATTTCTTATTGCACCCGAGATGACCAGAGCCTAACTCCTAATTTGTGTGCTGGAAGAGCAAAGTGGGGACATTTGGGAGTGAGCAGCCAATGTCTGCCTGCCTGTCTGGGGTGGGAGGTTCATAGTTCTGGTCAACCAGTCTCTACCATGCAGGCAGACACCTATTGGCAATGACTGAGACATGAGTTTATTCCAGCCAAGCCGATGATGCAGCCATCTGCAGCATGTGTGTGGTAGCTCTGAAATATTGGGGAGGACATAGGTGGACCTTCTGTGGTTGATGGTGCTACTTATGTCAGCCCCCAGGGGTGGGGGTTAGGGTCATGAGTCGAAAAAGCACCAATGGCTGCCAGAATGATGCCATTGCAATTGGTTGTCACATCTCAGTGAATTAATTGGTTGGGAATGGCTCTTGTCTTATGAGGAACAAATGGGCCAGTAGATGGAGGGAGCTGATGGACTGCAGGACTTTTTTTAGAACATAAATTGTATAGATTGGCGTTCTGTAGTGTAAGGGTGTCATTTCCAACTCCATAATGTTCTTAACCTTATTTTGTTAGAAAACAAGATGTCCGCATCACTTTAACAAAGTAATTTTATATATTTAAAGGTGAGGGAAGGTCTGTCATATTTTCTGACTTTACCTCATTTCAGTTAGATATTCTATGTAACCATGCACTAATTTGTGATTAGCTACAGATCATTACCAATTGCTTCATTGTTGTGTGATCTTGCCTTGGAGCCTTCTACAGCGAGTACTTGAGATGTTTGGATACTTCCAGTTAAACATACATCTCCTATGCTTGAGGGTGTGTGGCACTTCTGCAAGCATATGCCATGATGTCAAGCATATGCCATGATGTCAAGCTTCAGGTTAAGAGGGTAAGCTTAGCCATTGTACCCCCATGTTTCTTTTTAGCCACTGACACAGTTCAGAGCTTGATGCTTGTGTTCATTTTGATAAGTTTCACTGCTTAGCGCCTAAAATGTTGAAACCTTCAAAGTTTTCTTTCAGTTTGCAGATCACAAGTCAAGGCTTTCATGGTACTGTGTGTACTTCCTGGAGACAGAGTTTAATTGAAGAGTTATATATAGCATGGTTTTAACTATGTGTATTTATATCACTGTTTTTTTAAGTGTTTATACCTTCAATATAGTTCGCTTTCAGTAATTGGTTGATTTATTCATGTGATTATAAATGACAGATGGCTGCATGTGGGTTAATTGTATACGCTGATGAAGGGTTATCCCAAAAGCTCTGTTGTGTTTATTAAATTTTTGGTGATTGAGATACAGCGTTTTGGTTTTTTTTTAATCGTTCATGCATTTTCTGTTCCCCATCCAATTGTCCAAGTTGCACTTGAATTGAGTTAGAGAGGAACTCTGCTTCACATGGATGGGGTGCCTGTTTCATAGAAGCAGTGGTTTCTGGACTACATACCTGTCTGTCCAGCAAGTCCTATTTATGTCACAGGCAAGGTTTAAGTCTTTAGAACGGGTAATTCTTGTGCTGTTTTGTGGTTATGCAGAAGGTCCATCAGAGTGGGGTCTGACAAATTCCTTGCAAGCCAAGCATAAATCTCCCCGCAACAGCATGTGGGAGACAGAATACAGGGATTAAGGCCTTGAGGAGGTCTTCTCATGGTAGAGCATCCTGAGCATACCATTGCCCCCTCAGAAACAATGTTGCTTCATCATTGGTTGCATGTGGGACTAAGGAGTCTTATTCTGAGGCATTCATTTTTCCCACTACCAGGAAAGGGGATACATCTGAAGGACCTATTTTGCTCTGTGGGCCATGAGATCCAGCCTAGATGCTAAAAACACATTAACCATTCATTCATTTGTTTGTTAACCAGGTGAATGGCCTTAAACAGGAACCTTTTCATCCCCATCCTAGGCCATAATGAAGTAACAGTGAGAAGGACTGGTTTGCATAGATCACTGCAGAACTGCATAAATACATACAAAGGTGCAACAAGATACAAAAATACAAAAAGATGTAGAAAGCAAAAATGCAAAAAACAGAAGTGTTTGCATAAATATTTAGGTGATTAACAAAAATGTACCCGTGTGTGTGCACTCCTATTTGTGCACTGATCGGCTGTTGCTCTATCTGATGTGGGTGGTACTTAGTTTCATCTAATTGTATGCGATGCTGGACTGCTTTGGGTAATAGTAGATGCTGTTAACAGTTGGAAGTAAATTATCTTTCTGTCTGTACCTTCAGTTGCATTCCCCCATATTTGTACATGTGCACCAGCAATATCGCACATTTCAATCTTTCTGGCTAGTACACTACTTTTTGTTTGTATACATAGTGTTTGTTTTGATTTCTGTAATCATAGCTTCATGCTGTGCTTCTCAGAAATTGCATTTTGCAGATGTTCATCGTGTTACAGTGCTGCAGTCATTACACTTGGGTTATCCTGCCGTCAGGTAGTCCCTCAGTCGGCCGGAGTTCCAAAGTCTTGGTCCGGCATCGGTTGCTGTCGCCTCTTCCCTGACGTCAGTGCGCCGGGGGTATATAAGATGCAGCCGACGCCATTTTCTCCAGTCTTTCTTGCCACGGGGTGCCCGAAGCAAAAGCAGTTCACAAGTGCTGGTCGGCCAACTCCTAAGATGTTAATTCCGAATCCAGAACCGAAGTCTTCTACAAAACTAAGTACCCCGTTGGGGAAACTTTTTCTTGCCTCAGACCGATGTCAGTAAAAGTTAATAATTGTATTTCTTGTGGGAAGCAAATACCTCATAAGGATTTCCATTCTTATTGTATCCCATGCCTAGGCCCAGACCACTACGTCACAGGTTGTCGGTTTTGTGCTAGGTTTAACAAGCGCACTATTAAACGTTGGTTTGATTTTGCCCGGCATTATTTTGGCAGAAAATTCAATTACACCATGCCGTCGGAACATTCGACGACCAGGATTCACAAAAAGCGCAAAGACAAGGACAGGCATCCGAGGCCCAAAACTGACAAAGCCTCTTCTAGGCCAGTCGCCGGTTCTCCGGTTTTCAGCGAGGCGCCTTCGCAGCCCCTGACGACCGCTTCTTTGTAACCACGGGCCGCCTCTGACTCCCACGTGGAGATGGCTGGGCCTTCGGATACACTAGATTTACGGGCTACCGAGACTAACCCTTCAGAGGGATCCGGAACAGCTGAACAACCCGCAGCTTCAGAGGGTGTTTTCAGACCTACTCAGTTAACCATTAAATCTTCTGCTAAGTCTAAAACCCCTTTAAAAACAAAGAAACAACTTCAGCATTCACCAGGACAGGCCTCCATGCCTAAGAAACAGATGCTCAAAATGGCTGAAGACTTAATTACTCTGATCAGGGGGTCCCACCACCCTCCTGATAAAAGGCCTAGACAGGATGCAGACTATGACTCATCCGACCAGGTGTCCATCTCCTCAGAATCTTCCTCAGACCAAGGATACTCTTTACCCCCTTATGTGGTTTCTGATGTTGAGGAATCAATTCCTTCAGCCTCTCCACCAGAGGACTACTCCTTTGGGGAAACCTTACATACCATGAGGGAGCATTTCCATTGGGAGGGCCAGGATTATTCAGAATCCAAGAAAAGGCTCAGAGATTTTCTTTTATTACCTCAACACAGACCCCTTGCTATTCCGCCAGTGTTAGACATGGTGGATGATGTGTATTCTGAATCCAGTTTAAATCCTGATTCTTTACCTCCTGCTCTCACAAATTTCTTTATAAAGGTCCTGTTGCTGATCCTGAAACTATTTCCCAGGGTCCCAAAGGGGTAAAGGCCTCTACAGCAAAAAATCCAGTTCCATCTGACAGAGATTCCAGAGCATTAGACAGATGGGGAAGAAAGTATATACATCCGCAACTTTAGCAATGAGGGCCTTACATTGCCAGTTTCACATGCTTAAATATCAGCAGTTCTTGATGTTCATAGGTTCATAGGTAGATACTAGGCTATCTGCCCTAGGGCATTTATAAGCCTAGCCAGAGTGTATTTGGCTTCTGCCTACCTATTAGATTAGCCTACTGTGCCTCTGTAAAGTAGGTCACAGAAGGTACCCTTTTAAGATTATTTTACTGTGCCTCTGTCTAGCAGGGACACAGGAGAGAAAAGCAGTGTGCAAAGCAGTCACAGCCCTTAAGGCCAAATACAACACCAAACATACTTGTCATAGGTGACTCCATAGTCAGACACACTGACGTCCCACTCACCAGGCTGAACAAGGAGAGGGTCACAGTAAGCTGCCTATCGGGCTAGAATGCCACATAACACAAGCACTCGGGTCACTCCACAGCAAGTACAAATATGACACAGTCATTGTCCATGCTGGTGTGAACGACCTGAGACGTACCTCCCTGGACTGCATGAAAAGAGACATAGAGGAGCTCTCTGATTATGTAGCCCAGGCAGGTATGACCCTAACCCTGAGCAGTATCCTTCCTTCACCAAGAATGATGCCACAATATAGAGACAAGATGATCAGCTTTAACAATTGGCTTAATGTCTGGTGTCATTCAAAGGGGATCCAGTGTCTGTCTGCCTGGGATGACATGCTTGACAAGCCACGCTGCAAGGGACGGCTTGCACCTGTCACCCTGGGATTCGGATATTGGCTAAGGCTCTTGCCACCCCATAGTGCCTTTTTAGGCAAGGCTCAAATTCTAAACCTACCACCCTAGAAAGCAAAATGGGAAGAAATTGAGGGTAATGCTGCTCAATGCCAGAAGTCTAAATCTCAAAATGCACACACTCGAGGCCCTTCTCAGTATGGAGAACATCGATGTCTGTGCTGTAACTGAAACCTGGTTCAAGGCTCCTGAGAGCACCCGGCACTATTAGGTTTTACCTCATATCATGCCCGCCCCAAAACCCGGACCACTCCACAAAGGAGGGGTGTATCCATATTCATAAAGGATACTCACACCTCCAGGTTGGTGGCAACGCATGAAGCTGAAACCATCCAGGTGCAACTAACAATAGGCAAAACTGCTCTACAAATTGTAGCATGCTACAGGCCACCCTCTCAAACTCAGGAACCCCACACAGCCTTCCTGAAGACACTGGAGGGTATAAATGTATCTCCAAACACCATCATATTGGGTGACTTCAACTACCCGAATATAGACTGGGAACATTACTCAAGCCCTAACTTTCTAGCCCAACGGTTCCTGGAGTTCATAAATTCAAATGCCATGGAACAGCTAGTCACTGTTCCACGAGAGGAGAAAATATACTAGATCTCATTGTCACAAACATGGGGACAAAATGCTCCACACCGAAGTATATCCCTCATTGGTGAGATCTGATCATAAACTAATCTCACTGGAAATCCACATCCCGCCCCACCCCAAACAAAAAGACCATAGTGAAGAACTTCTCTAAAGCAAACTTCACACTACTCAAGACTGGTGTGGTATCCTTCAAGGCCCCTGAGTCAGAGGAAACCACAACCCAAGCTGCGAAGCCCTTACAAATGCCTTCTATGAACACCTCCAGGACTGCATGGATCAGGCAATCCCAAATAAAACCAAGACTCTTTCCACAAAGGGCAACGTCCAGTCTGGTGGACCCCAGCCATTAACAAACTTTACAATAAGAGGAGAAAGCTATTACATGATAGAACAAAATCCATAAAAGGGAAGTCACCCTGATCATTATTAGTAAAAAATACGAGCACTCACAAAATCAACTAAGGCCAATTTTGAGAGAAAATTGCCATGGATTCAAAGGACAATCATAAGGCCTTTTTCAGCTATGTTAGGAACCTGGGTGGAAACTCACAGATATGCTCAGAATTAGTCCAAAATGATACAAAAATCACTGAACCCACAGACATTGCCAACATACTGGCAGACAGGTTCAGTGCAAACTTCACCCCTCTCCCCTAAAGGAGAGATAACTATCCCAGCCGAGTGTAGCCTCCCGACATCTCAAATGCGCAGGTGAAAGCTGCTCTCTAAAGCTAAAACACAGCATCAATGGGACCGGATGGTGTCCCCGGCTGTGTGCTACACGAGCTAAATGAGGAATTAAACCCGCACATAAGGCAGCTGTTTAATCTCAGCCTTACCACAGGATACGTGCCCAAGGAGTGGCGTGACGGCAACTGTGGTCCCACTCCACAAAGGTGGCCTCACGGACCCTGGTAATTACCCCATAAGCTTAACAAGTCTAGTCTGCAAAGCTATGGAGAGGATCATAATGGAGCTCATAAACAAAGATATAGGGGACTTGCAGACATTGGACCCGACCCAGTTTGGCTTTGTCAAGGGAAGATCATGCCTTTTGAACTTGGTCGACTTCTTGAAATAGTCACCAAGGCCATTGATGAGGAAAGGCAGTCCATACAGCCTACCTTGACCTTGCAAGGCTTTGGACACAATACCCCACTCGGTATTGTAGAAAACTTACCAGCTTAAATGTAAACCCATATGTCACAAGATGGGTTGCAAACTGGCTTAAGGACAGAACCCACAGGGTTAGAGTTGCTGGCGCTGTGTCAGACTCCAAGCCGGTCACAAGTGGTGTCCCACAGGGCTCGGTCCTTGGCCCCTATTGTTTGGCATCTACTTCTCAGAAGTACAGGCCAACATGGGAGGACTTTGCTGACAAAGTTTGCAGATGACTGCAAACTGGCCATAGTGGAAAGTGCATCGACACTGATATCCTTCAGAAGGGACTCACGGAAACAGATAGCTGGTGCCAGAGCCATGGCCTGAAGTTAAACGCCAAAAATGTATAGTCATACCCTTCGGGAAAACAAGGTAACCCCAAGCTACCATATAGGTGGCAATCCACTAAGCACAGAAGAGGTTATCAGGGACCTGGGGACCCAGGTTGACAGTGGCCTTTCTTTTGACACTCACATTGCTAAAGTGGTTAGAAAGACCTTCTACATTGCCCACCTGATCATGAAGGATTTCACATCCAGGTCTAGTGAGGTCATTGTTCCGCTGTACTCTTCACTTATCAGACCAATGATCGAGTACAATGCCCCATTCGGGATGTATCTCACCCGACATCTGCAGCAATTGGAGAGACCCCAAAAGTTCCTCACCAAAAGGATAAAGGGACTCCAAAATCTGTCATATGCTGCCAGATTGAAGAAACTCCAGGCCTATTGAGTCGCATACCGTCTGCTCAGAGGTGACATGTGCCTGACACACAAGGCCATGTCCAACCGGAATTAATGGACATGCTCCACCTCAAAAATCCAAATCCACCAAAACCACTAGAGCAAGCGACTTAAACCTTAGCACGGATATAAATAGGACGTGCTGGAGGGATAGATTTATCACTCAGAGACTCCCTATGCTGTGGAATAAAATCCCGGTCCATGTGAGGCAGAGCACCTCGCTGACTCTGTTCAAGAGAAATCTAGACCTGTGGATGGGAGATCGTAGGTTTACCCCGGGAATCATCTCTGGGTCACTGCTGGACAGAGGCACAACAAACTAATGGGCACAGTATTTTTTCATATAAGGGGTGGCGTAAGCCACAATAATTTGGGCTAGGCTTATAAATGCCTTAGGGCAGATAGCCTAGTATAGACCTATGAACCTATGAACCTATTTGCGATTTCCCATCCACGCGTCCAAATTTCGCTTGGAGGGTCAGCGAGGGGCTATGTCTAACATGAATTGGGATTCTATTCCAGAGTGAGGGGAGACTCTGGGAAATGAATCTGTCCCTCCAGCATGTCCTATTTATTTTTGTGCTGAGGTTTAGGTCCCTGGAGCGTGTAGCTCTAAGGGACTTGGATTTTTTGAGGTGGAGCATATCCATTAATTCTGGGCTTGACATGGCTTTGTACGTCAGGCATAGATCGCCTCTGAGTAGGCGGTAAGCAATTGAGTAGAGCTGGAGTTTCTTTAGTCAAGCTGCATAGGACATCTGTTTGTAGCCCATGATCCTCTTGGTGAGGTACTTTTGGGGTCTCTCCAGTTGCTGCAGGTGTCGGGTAAGGTACATCCCAAAAGGGGCATTATATTCAATTATGGGCCTGATGAGTGACGAGTAGAGGGGCACAATGACCTCTCTTGATCTAGATGCGAACCCTTTTGTGATGAGGTGGGCTATATAGAAGGTCTTTCCAACCACTTTGGCAACGTGATTATCAAAGGAGAGATTACTATCTACGTTGGTCCCCAAATCTCTAATTACTTCTTCCGTACTTAATGGATTACCACCTATGAGGTAATTTGTGGGCACCTTGTTTTTACCAAAGGGGATGACTATGCACTTTTTAGCATTTAGCTTGAGGCCGTGGTTCTGGCCCCAAGCATCCGTCTCTGTGAGACCCTTTTGGAGGATGTTTGTGTCAGCTGGAGATTCGATTATGGCCCCCAGTTTGCAGTCATCTGCGAACTTTGTCAGCCATAATCCCCCCGTGTTAGCCTGAACCTCAGAGAAGTATATACCGAACAAGAGAGGTCCCAGAACTGAGCCCTGTGGGACGCCACTTGTAACTGGTTTGGATTCGGACATGGCACCTGCGATTCTGACCATGTTGGTTCTATCTCTGAGCCAGTTTGCAACCCATCTTGTGATATAAGGGTTGATATTTAAGCTGGTAAGCTTATTTATGATGCCTGAGTGGGGTATTGTGTCGAAGGCTTTTGCGAGGGCCAGGTAGGCTGTGTGGACTACCTTGCCCTCATCTATGGCTTTGGTAACTGTTTCAAAGAAATCAACTAGGTTTAAGAGGCAAGATCTGCCCTTAAAGCCGAATTGGGTAGGGTCCAGTGTCTGGAGGCTCCCATTGTCTTTGTTTATGAGTTCCATGATAATACGCTCCATAGCTTTACAGACCAGACTAGTCAGGCTTATGGGGCGATAGTTTCCGGGGTCCTTTGTGGCACCACCTTTGTGGAGTGGGACCACTGTAGCTGTACGCCATTCTTTGGGTACATATCCTGTAGTAAGGCTAAGTTTGAACAGTGACTTAATGTGAGGGTTCAGTTCTTCTTGGAGCTCGTGTAAGACAGCCTGGGACACCGTCCGGTCCCATAGATGCTGTGTTTCTTGCTTTGGAGAGGGCAGCTTTCACCTGTGCATCTGTGATGTCAGGGAGGTTACATTCAGTTGGGATAGGCATTTGCTCCTTTGGGGGGGAAGGGGGGGGAGAAGTTTGAGCTGAATCTGTCTGCCAGGATGTTGGCTATGTCTGTAGGTTCTGTATATTTTGTACCGTTATGCAACAATTCAGAGCATATCTGGGAGTTTCCGCCCATGTTTCTGACATAACTAAAGAAGGCCCTGTGATTATCTTTAGTGTCTAGGGCAATTTTTCTTTCGAAACTGGCCTTTTATGATTTTATGAGGGATCGAAGTTTCTTGCTAATACTGATCAGAAATGCCTTCCCTTTTTTGGGATTTTGCTCTGTCATGTAGTAGCTTCCTCCTCCTTCTGTTGTATAGCTTATTTATGGCCGGGGTCCACCAGACCGGTCTCCTGTTTTTGGAGGAGTGAGTCTTGGTTTTATTTGGGATAGCATGATCCATGCATTCCTGCAGGTGCTCATAGAATGCATTTGTAAAGGATTCTGCGGATTGGGCTGTATTATCCTCAGGCCCAGGGGCTGTGAAGGATTCCACCTCAGTCTTGAGAAGTGCAAAGTTGGCTTTGGAGAAATTCTTTACAGTGATTTCCTTGACTGGGGGTGGGGATGGGATATGGATGTCCAGGGAAATTTGTTTATGGTCTGATCTTACCAATGAGGGGTTTACCTCTGGTGTGGAACATAGAGTCCCCATGTTGGTGATGACCAGGTCCAATATGTTGTTCCCTCTTGTGGGAGTGGTGACCAGTTGTTCCATTACGTTAGAGTTTATAAATTCAAGGAACCGTTGGGCGAGGGTGTTTGGGCTTGAGTAGTTTTCCCAGTCAATGTTTGGGTAGTTGAAGTCATCCAATAACATAGTGTTTGGAGAGACCTTCATATTCTCCAGTGTTCTCAGGAATGCCAAGTGGGGTTCCTGTAATAGGGAGGGTGTTCTGTAGCAGGCTACAAACTGAAAGGCAGTTTTGCCCGCTGTTGCACATGGATGGTTTCCGATGCTTCATGCAGTGCCATTAACCTGGAGGTGTAGGTATCTTTGATGAATATAGATACTCCCCCTCCTTTTGTGCTTCGGTCTGAGTTTTGGGGCCGAAACACATGGTATGAGTTATAACCTGGTAGTGCTGGGGTGCTCTCAGGAACCTTGAACCAGGTTTCTGTTACTGCACAGACATCGATTTTCTCCATACTGAGGAGAGTCTCGAGTGCGTGCATCTTGAGGTTTAGACTTCTGGCATTGAGTAGCATTACCTTTAGTTTTTTTATCTTTGGGTTGTCTATGGAGGTGGATTTGTCCTTTGAGCCTTGCCTAAAAAAGGCACTATGGGGGTGGCAAGAGCCTTGGCCAGTATACGAAAGCCTAAGGGTGACAGGTGCAAGCCGTCCCTAGCGAAGCAACGTGGCTTGTCGAGCATGTCATCCCAGGCTGACAGACACTGGATCCCCTTTGAATGACACCAATACTTTAGCCAATTGTTGAAACTGATCATTTTGTCTTTATACTGTGGCATCATTCTTGGTGAGGGCAAGATGCTATTGAAGGTCAGGGACATACCAGCCTGGGCTACATGGTCCCTTTTCATGTAGTCCAGGGAGGTACGTCTCAGGTCATTCACACCAGCATGGACAATGACGGAGTCATACTTGTACTTGCTTTGGAGTGACCTGGGTGCTTGCGTTATGTGGCGGATCCTGGCACCCGACAGGCAGCTTACAGTGACCTTCTCCTTGTTCAGTCTGGTGAGTGGGACGTCAGTGTGCCGGACAATAGAGTCCCCTATAACAAGTGTATTTGGTGTGTTGTTTGGCCTTATGGGCTGTGACTGTGAGGCACACTGATTTTGTGAGATATGTGATTTGTGGGTATTGTTGAGGGGTGGCTGTTGCTTGGATATCTGCTTAGGAGGTCTTTGCTGTTTAGGCAGATTTTTATTTAGAGCCTCATTGTATGTTTTTGTGTGTTTATGTGTTGGGTATGCAGACGCAATAGGTCTGTGTGAGACTGGATTTGTGGTGTGGGTGGTTACCTTTTCCTCCTGACTGACTCTGCCAGTCTTGGGTTGAGAGAGCTCTGCCTCCAGTTTGGCTGTGTAACTGCATCTCTCACATGTATTAGAGTTTGTTGGAAGGAGGAGAGGGTTGTCTGTGTACATAAGGCAATTGTAACATTGCCTCAAAATTCCCAGATTCACCAGCTGGACTGGAGAGTAACCTTGAAACTGACCCTTGGACATACCAGATTAGTATAGGGAACTGTTTTTTACTGATCAGATTAGGGAAGGGAACTGATTTTTCACTTGATCAGGAAGGACCAATCGGGAGTCTAATACTTATGAGAAGTCAAGGAAGGTGTAGTGCTTTAGTTAGTTGGTGTTTCCGTATAAGAACTGAGCAAGTGCAGGGCTTTAGAAAGAGAATAGAGTGATTACTTTGAGAGTTTGAACAATTCTAAGGGAAAAAGTGAAGAGCAGGCTTTGTGGAGCCTGGAATAGTTTAAACCTGTTTAGGCGGCGCTGCCCGACCCTGCTCAGTGTGCAAAACCGGGCAAAAAGAGAGTTGTAGGGTTTTAAGAGAGAGAGATCAAGGAGTTTAGAATTGACCCAAAATGGCCAATAAAACTACAGCTTCTAGGTAGTAACCACTCCTCCAGGGACAGGCAGGCTGTTCAGTGTTTACCACTCCCACTGGTGAACACAGAGACTTCCCTTTAGCCCAAGCAAGCACTGGCCTTCTAGAAACTTCCAAACAGTTCAGAACAGCAAATCTGTAACTGAACTTTCTTAACTTTCAGAAAGTGGGGGAAAAGCAAGATATTTTGTTTTTTTTTTCTTTTTGTTGTAGTTTAAAGGTAGCAGAGATACACAGGCAGCAAAATAATCACAACAGTGCAATACATGACCCCACACTTGAGTGCTAGGCCAAAATCAGGTAAAATGCAGTTTTTAGAGAAAAAAACAATTTTAAATTAAGTGCAACACAGGAAATGCAGTAAACAGGCTCTAGATGTGTTCCAAGTACTGTTACTGTTGCAGATATAAACGTTAGCAAGCTGGAAAATGCCAAAAAGTAGGCGGCAAAGCAGTAAAACTTAACAAAAAATCAGAAGAAAATACTTAAAATCACAAAAGTGGCTCCTTTTCTTCTCTCAGCATTTTCTCCTCTTGGTAGGTGCTTCAGCAACAACTAGCAAGCCTGAAAAGATGCCAAAACCATGAGGCAGCCTGGTTTTAAGAGAGAGAGATCAAGGAGTTTAGAATTGACCCAAAATGGCCAATAAAACTACAGCTTCTAGGTCTCAGTTGAAACAAAAAATGCTTCCAAATTCAGACCTTCCTGACTATAAGGAAATGCAGGATTTATTGCATGCAACGGAACAAGTGGGGAAACATACTTTGCAATGTGGTTTTGATTCATTAGAAGCCTCCTATAGAGCAGCAGTTACAGGGTCTGTCATTAGAAGACATGCTTGGTTAAAAGAGCAGACTTTACCAGATCATGTTAAAGCAAAATTATTGGATGCACCTTTGCAGCAGGGTGTTTTATTTGGAGTTAAGGCAGAAGAGGTATTAAAGAAAATGGAGGATAAGGCAAAATCTATGCAAATGGTGAAGGATTTCTTACAGGTTTAGCCTCCTCGATTTAGCAGAAATTGGCCAATGAAAAATTGGTCCTTTCCAGTTTCAGACAGACCTCAAAGGGGCAGATGCAGACTTCCAAGAGGCAGAGGTCAACCACAAGGTTCTTACAGGCCTCGACAATGGGGTGCTTCAACCCAAAAAGAAGGGGAAGCCTCAACCTTATAAAAAACAGCCCCAATAACTTCCCACTGCAGCTACCAAGCACTTATCTCTTGGCAGCCCCCTTAGGGGGAAAGCTGGCACTTTTCTGTCATAATTGGTATATGATCACCAAAGACAAATGGGTTCTCAATATTGTTTCTCAAGGTTACAGGTTCCACTTTCACACTCTGCCAAGGTTAAAAGGAATGCCAAATCTGCCACCAAATCAGTGGGCAAAGACTCAAAGACAAATTACAGCACTCATGGACATGAGAGCTATTCAAAAGGTACCAACACAGGAGCAAGGACAAGGATTTTACTCGAGACTCATTCTGGATATTTCTTCTCTAAATACTTACCTGGATGTTCCAAAATTCAAAATTTGGACACTACACCAGCTTCATCCCATGCTGGGCAAGAAAGCTTGGCTCGTAACTTAAGGACATGCAGATATGCCTCCTTGAGGTCCAATCAGACAAAATTGCAGAAGATACCGCAGATTCTTAGCTGGTTCAATGCATTACCAATTCTCTGCAGTGCCCTTTGGCTTATCTACTGTGCCCAGGGTCTTTACAAAATGCCTGGCATCAGTAATTGCATTTTGCAGACAAAAAGGAATTCAAATTTACCCATACTTGGACGACTGCCTTATTCAAGCAGAGAGCAAAGACATTCTTCTAAAGCATCTGGCGTTTGTAAAAAAGATTGCTAATTTGCCTAGGGTACACAGTAAACGAAAAGAAGTCAAAACTAGTGCCCTCACAAGAGATAATATTCCTGGGTGCCAGCTTAAATACAACGGCCCAGATGGCTCATCTCACGCCAGACAGTCAAGGACAACTGACTCAATATTTCCAATTCATGGCAAAAACCCAACTCCCTGCAAGAAAAATTCTGCAGGCATTGGGATACATGGCATCTTGCATACTACTAAATCTATATGCCAGACTGCATATGAGGAAACTACAATGGTACTTAGAGTGTCTGGTCTCAACACTGTCAAAGTTTGGAAACAGTAGTACCACTTATTCCTTGTCTTCAACAGGAGTTTCGATGGTGGGCTCGAGCCTGTCACCTCCACAAGGGACAACCTTTCACTCAACCCACAGCCAGGCAAACACTGACAACAGATGGTTCGGATTACGCCTGGGGAGCACACATGACAGGAAAATGTATTCAGGGCAAGTGGCCCGCAGAACAAAGGCATCTTCACATCAATCAAAAAGAGATGCTAGCTGTACAAAATGCCCTTATAGCTTCCAAGGACCTTTTGCATCCAGGACAACTACTACTAAAGACAGACACCACCACAGTTATGGGGTACATAAACAAGCAAGGGGGCACTCATTCATATCCCCTCTGCAGTCAAGCCATGACCTTGTGGAACACAGCTCTAGCCTATCAAGTTAATCTGCAAGCACAATTCCTGCCAGGAGAGAAAAACACACTGGCAGACAACTTAAGCAGAAACATCATGGATCCGCACGAGTGGAAATTACATCCACAAATATTCAGAATGATTAACCCGGACATAGATCTGTTTGCATCCCCAATGAATTGCCAGCTACAGAAATTCTGCACAAGGACTTACCACCCACAAACATGGAAAGTGGATGCCCTCTCATTCAGCTGGAAAAACCTACAAGTATATGCTTTCCCTCCACTACCTCTCCTTTCAAAGGTACTCCTAAAAGCCAGACAAGAAAAGCCAAAGATGATCCTGATTGCCCCAGACTGGCCACGCCAGCACTGGTACCCAATCTTAAAGAACTTAGCACAAGGTCCACCATGGATTTTGCCTCAAAACCCACATCTTCTGACTCAGCAAAACAATCAGATACTTCACAGCCAGCTCAAGACTTTAAACCTGTCTGCATGGAAGATTCCTTAGTCAAGCAAGCAATGCCTCTCTCCAAAGCTGTTATGGATGTCATTCTGGAGGCCAGAAGGCCTAGCACCAGGAAAGCCTATTCGGATAAATGGAAGAGATTCTATGCCTGGAACCAGGCTCACAGCCTTGACCCTCTTGTCCCAAATATTCCTCAGATACTACAATACTTAACTGAGATGCTGGACAAAGGCCTCTCCTTTTCATCCATTAAGATCCACGCCTCTGCCATCTCTGCTCATTACAACACAGACCCACCAATGTTTTCTAATCCTTTGCTAAAACAGTACCTCAGAGGGGCTAAAAACATAAGACCACCCCGTAGAGCACCAACTCAAACTTGGGACCTAAACTTCTTCTTGGAAAAATTAACTTTACCTCCTTTTGAGCCAGCTAACTCAGCAGACTTAAAATATGTCTCTTGGAAAACTGCTCTGTTCCAGGCAATAACCTCAGCACGAAGAGTTTCAGAATTACAGGCACTAATGGCAGTGGAACCTTTCATCATTTTCCACCAAGACAGGGTGTCTTTAAGAACAAACCCTACTTTTATGCCAAAGGTGGTATCAAGTGTGGCTCTAAACCAAACTATTCACTTGCCAACTTTTTATCCAAATCCACAGAATAAAGGGGAGAGACTTCTGCATTCCTTGGACATACACAGGCAGTTACGCTTCTACTTGGACAAAATGAAAGCTTTCAGGAAAACTGAACAATTGTTTGTAGCATATGCTGCAGGAGCGCAGGGAAAAGCCATTTCAAAACAGACCATTTCAAAATGGATAGGGCACTGTATACGTTTCTGCTATACACACCGTGGGAAAGCTGTACCTAACAGCATTAGGTCTCATTCCACCAGGGCATCAGTCACTTCAACTGCCTACCTCAGAGGAGTACCTACCAAGGACATTTTGGAAGCAGCAACTTGGAGTTCTGTACATACCTTCACCAAGCATTACCATCTGCCTCTTTATTCTAAATCCAGAGCTGGCTTTGCCACTGCAGTGCTGCAAGGCCTTATAGCCACCCCTAATGCCTTATAGAACCAGCCACCCTACCTCAGCTGTGGGATTCTACCAAAGTGTAATGACTGCAGCAGTGTAACACGATGAACATAGTACAGTTTTGTACCTACCATAAATGTATATGTTCGAGTGTATACACCGCTGCAGTCTAGGTTACCCTCCCTCCTACCCCTCTTCCTTGCTGGTACTTACCTAGGCCTTCTACCCTTTGCTACCTATGGGGAGTATTTGCTGGTAACTAAAAGTTTTTGATTGCTTTTCTTGTGTATGTTTTATTAGCAATTTACATTGCCTACCTTTTTGGGGGCACCTGACATCTGAGGCAAGAAAAACTGAAGAAAATGGCGTCTGCTGCATCTTATGTACCCCTCGCGCACTGACGTCAGGGAAGAGGCGACAGCAACTGACGCTGGACCAAGACTTTGGAACTCGGGCTGACTGAGGGACCGCCTGACGGCAGGATAACCCAAGTGTAATGACTGCAGCAGTGTATGCACTCGAACATCTACGTTTATGGTAGGTACAAAACTGTACTTTTTGCTCAGGAGTTTTAGTTATGTATTTGTCTGGTCATATGTATTTTGTTAACTGAGTCATATGTACTGTGTTTATATTTACTATTAACACCTGATGTACAAAGGCTACATTCAGGTATACACCAGATTGTAGAGTTGTTCCAAAATATTAGTTGGTCTTTTTATGTAATTTATTTCAGCTATGTTTCTCTAGCTACATTTATATTATTGTGGTAGTTTTAGCAATGACTCTCTGTTAAAATACATTGCCCATTGTGTATCTAACAGTAGTACAGTTGCATTTAGTTGTTCTTTCCACGTATATGTGTTTTAGACAGCAGTTAATCCTTTATTTCTTGCTTTGCTTTATTGTTTTGGTTATAGTGAGTGCCTAAAGCATGGTCCCTTTCCATCTGTTAGAGAGACTTCTGGAAAAGGCCCTTACCATGGCTGTTACACTGGGTTTTCAGGTAGCCCCCTGCTTTCTGGCTTTTGTGACATCATACTGTTTGTACATTCTAGCAGTCCTAACATTTTATAATTTATTGCCATTGCATTTTCTCTCTTTCTTTTTTTGTGCTATCCAGTAGTGATTTAGATGTCTTGCTATTGCCAATATTTTTACTTAAACTAGTTTTTGCTTTTCCAGAACTAAGCCTACTTCCAGGCTGAACTGTAGTATCAAGCTGCACAAAATTGCTTTGGTGGCTGATATATATATTTTTACTTGCTAAACATTTTATGATGATGATGATTGTGTCTTCATTCCCTGTTTGATTGTCAAGTATTACTTGGTTTGGAGTTGTTTGCATTTTATGTGGCATGCATCTTGCTCTGTATTGTCTGTTGAATCATGCCTTTTTGAGAAATGCTTTGTAGTGCTCAACTTTCTATGGTGTATATTGGCATGCACTGCCCTTTTTAAATATCTGAAATAAATGCATTGCATTGCTTATAAGTTCTCATTTAATTGCTTTGTAGATCTGCCTGCCTGGTACTATTTAGATTGTACAAGTTGCCATTTTTGTTTTTTAATAATTTAATAACATTTGCATGCATACTCATATTTAATAGCAGTAATATTCAGTACAGTCTTATTATGCCTGGGGTGCTGTGGTGAAGAAAGTGAAAAATGTTTTTCTCAGACTTTTATTGCATAAATAGCAACTCACAATGCTGCTATTCCTTGTGACGTCACACAGATTTGACATTTTAGTTGCTAGACAAGTGGTCCAGGGGGGCAATTGAGAAGCTTAGTCCATTTCCTTAATTGCCTCAGAGCACTGCCTGGTTAAGTGACTTTTTCAGAGTTGCCAAATGGAGGCAGAAGGAATCAAATCTCTGATCACAGGAAGCATCTCTCTAACAGCTTAGAGACTTGGTACTTTGCCGTTTCTTGATGTCAAACTCGCATGCATCATGTTGTAGAACAAGAAAGTGCTTGCAGCAATGATGCCTACATATTCAGTGTCTGGCACTGGAGTTATGTAAACTATCTGCTGGAAGAAAAAAAGGGGGGTTACCACTGACTCTTATAAAATCACACAAGTGTAGACTGAAAAGCATCCAAGTTGAAGGGTCACTACTTTTAGATCTTCACATTTAGACAGATTATCAAAATGCTTATAAAAACAGTGAACAGTAGGTCTTATGCAAGTACAAGAATGTTGAAAATGAAGAAAAAAATTTCACAAGAAAAACCGCTGTGGATTTTTAGTGGTCAGAGAAAATGGAGACAGACTCACAATGAAAATTACCTACATTTGCTCAGCCTTGTTCAGAATTACTGCAAGTTACCATGCTACTGATTGTGACCAAATTCTACAAGATTTTACTTAAAACACCATTATTGAAACACCTGAGATGAGTACATTTTGTATTCTTACTGTTAGTTTCACTATGCGATTATTTTGGTATCTATTGGTAATCTAACTAAGAATTGATGTTCTTTGTGTTTCACTGTTGCAGTCATCACATTTGGGTTATCTGCTTGCAGTAGCCGTCAGTCGGCCTGATTATCAAAGTCTTGGGTCCTGCGTCGGTTGCTGTCTCATCTTCCATGACGTCAGATAGTCAGGGGTATAAAGCATGCAGCCGATGCCATTACATCAGTCTTGTCGTGCAGTGCCCGAAGCAGAAACAGTTCACAAGTGCCGGTCAGCCGACTCCTGAAATTTTCATTTTCGAGTTTTAGATCCGAAGTCTTAACTAAGTACCCTGTTGGGGATCCTTTTTCTTGCTCTAAACCGATGTCAGTAAACGTTAATTGTATTTCTTGTGGAAAGCAAATACCTCATAATGATTTTCATTCGTACTGCATTCCTTGCTTAGGCCCAGACCACGACGGACCTCACTGTCGGTTTTGTGCCTTATTCAAACCTCATACTATTCGTCGTCGGTTCATGTACGCCTCCAGATATTTTGGTACTCGGGTGAATTATCCAGAAATGGCTTCGGTAAGCCACCCGGCTACTGACATTCCGAAAAAACGCAAAGATAAAGACAGAACACATAGGTCCAAAGCTGCCGATGACATTTCTCCTAAGCTAGTCGCCAGTTCGCCGGTACTCAGTGAGGCACTTTCGCAGCCCCTGATACCCGCTACTTCAGATTCGCAGGCCTCTACTGAGACCCATTCGGAGTCTGGTATGTCGGGAGATGCTTCTTTGACTGTGGAACCTGCGGATGTCTCTACCTTGGATGGGTCCGGAGCCGCTGTGCAGGCACCGGCTTCTGATGGTGTATTCAGGCCTACTGACTTGCATATTAAACCAATGCCATCTTCTTCTTCAAGGCCTAAAACTCGATCTATGCCTAGAAAACTGATGCCCAGACCACATGGTCAGGCTCCTATACTTAAAAAAAAAAAAAAAAAAGGATAAGAATGGCTGAAGACCTTATTACTCTAATCAGGGGAAGCCACCTTTCCCCCTCTAAGAGACCTAGGACTGATTTTCCTTCTGATTCTTCTGATCATGATTCTGAAATTTCTGTTTTCTCTCATAACCAGGATTTGCCCTTATCTACCTATGAGGATTCTGATGCAGAAGACTCCATTCCCTCTGCTTCCCCTCCAGAGGATTTCTCTTTTGGTGAAACCTTGCATACTCTTAGGGAGCATTTCCGCTGTGAAAGCCAGGATTACTCTGACTCCAAAAAGAGGCTTAGGGAATTCTTACTCTTGCCTCAACACACTCCTTTAGCTATCTCTGAAACACACAGTCACTGTAGCCCAAAGGTCTTCTCCAGAAATAAATGAAGTCAAAGTGAGGATACAAACTGGAAGTCGACCACCACAATAAATGGATAAAATGTATTTATTGTGAACAGATAAGCGCTTTCACGTGTGCCAAGACACGCTTCTTCAGATCCTTACAACAAACATCTTCTAAAACCAAGTATATATACACATTTCTAAAGTGATCAATTAGCTTAATTAATCTAAACCTAACCATGTGATTAAAATCATTCAATTAAACAAACCAAGCACTGGCAAGTACTGTTGCTCATGTTGCAGAGTAGATAGAATAAATAAATAAATAAATGCAGAACCAACAAAGCTCAAACAGTTAAATGATGAACAAATCTCCTTAGTTGAAACAGAGGCAATTAATCATAAAACTATGTGTCCTAAGAACTCTTATTCAACCAGTCCTAATGACTGAAATAAATATATGTTTTAAAAAACTCTATGTCCAATATATCCTAAGAGTATATGATGAATGTGCAAAACCGCTGAGGTAGAATACAATAGAAATAAAAATAAAAATAAAAACTGAAATATCAGATGTTGTCAGGCAATGGCATAAAATTACTGCCCTTCCTTTTAAAACTCTATTACATGAATTATCAGTAAAAATGAAAACCTAGCTTATGTATAAGTCTAAAATTGTGTAGAAGTAAAAATATAAATATAAATGCAGTGTAAATACAACAATATGAAATTTTTGTACATATGTATATATGTGTGAGTAAATAAACATAAAAAGTGTATGAAAAGTATATGAAAATATAAATGTATGCATATTAGTAAAGCCATATATATGGCTCACTTAGTGATACAACAGTAACAAATAAACACATAAACACATTGAACTGGAAAAGGAACAAATATGATCAAATATCTGGAATAAATTAATTGCATGTGTTAAATAGAACTCATAAACAGACACCAGTTACAAGAGATAAACAATATATGAAAAACATAGAACGAAAAAACTTGGTATAAAGCCTAGTATCTATAAAAATCTATAAAAATCTATACAAATACATGGTCATGTACTATCCAAATGTGTATATAAAAACTGTCAATCTAACAAAAGCGTAGCAGGCTAAAACCTCCTGATAGGATATACAAATTACATTATTCTTTCTTGTACTGACATTATGAGTATGTCAAGAAGAAACTGCTGATCCAAGTCTGTATATAGAATAAGAAATGTAATAATAAACAAGTGTAATCAAATAAATGTATCTGTATACACTGCCACTAAAATCAGACATGGTTAAAAGAAATTCAGACATGGTTCAGAGAATTACTTTGCACTCGTCCTTTCAATGGAGCCCTTACACTAACATATTGATTAAGTCCTGGCTCATAATGTGCTTTGAGTTTGAAAATCCAAGAGAGCTCCACTAGCTCTAAATCATTGAAATTGTCTCCATCTCTAGAATTAGGTAGAACTGTCTGTAGGATTCTAAATACAAATGAATGTGTTAGATTATTAGCAATGTGTTTAGCCAAAGCACTTTTGGTATCACATTTCCTGATATCTAAAGCATGTTCCAGTATCCTCTCCCTCAAGGTCCTAGTAGTCATTCCTACATAGAACACTGTACAACTCTGACATGTAGCTAAATATATAAGGTTCTTGCTTGCACATGTACCTTTGTGATGGGGTTCAAACCTGTAGTTCAACACTGGATGTTCAAACTCCTGGACTGTAGTATGTACATGCACTGCACTTGTTACAAGGAAAAGTACCTGACTTCACATCCTTGTTAATGTTTATATTCTTATTAACATTATTAGACTCTATACATAGGAGTCTACTGAGATTCTTACTGTTACGAAATGTGTATGAAGGTGTGGAGCCCACTATCATTGCTAACTGTTGATCAGTCAAGAGGATATGCCAATTGCTTAGAATAATATCTTTAATGTGATGGATGTCACTGGTATATCTAAGATTGATTCTGACTCTGGAACTGTCAAAGGACTTCTTGCCACGAAAACCAAACGTTCTTATGTGATTGCCAACTAAAGCAGTCTCTTCATTGAATAGAACCTGATTCTTGACCTTCCTAATCTTTTCTTTGTCATAGCCTCTGTCCAAAAAACATTGCTCTAAAAAACTGCTCTGTTTATTGAGTTCAACACTGTTGTGACATAGCCTCTTTATCCTGGTGAATTGGCTCTTCATTATGCTATCGAAATTATCTGGGATGCATACTACTAAACTGGAGTAGGGTGTTCCTCCAACATTCCTTTCTGAAAATAGTTGTCTCAATCTTATGATTCATGTTCTTATATAATCTCACATCTAGGAAATCTATACTCTGTAGGTCATGGCATATCGTAAAACTCAGAAAGTCAGTAGTAGATTCTAACTGTTCTATAAAGACTAGAAGCTCAGATATGCTCCCATGCCAAAATAAAAGAACATCATCAACAAAGCGTTTATAGAGGCTAATTTTCTTGAAACTATCATGTGTGAACAAATGTTTCTGCTCCCAATGTAGCATGACTAAATTGCAAGTGTTAGGCGCAGGGGTGCCCATGGCTACCCCCCACTGTTGCAAATACAGTTGGTCTCTAAACTTAAAAACATTGTTGGTTAAAACAAGTTCCATGATAGCACATAATAATCCCTCTTCACTAGAGTTGAACTTGACTCTTATTTATAATGTCCCTCAGAGCTTCTAAGCCAAAACTATTGGGTATTGCAGTGAACAGGTTCTTTACATCCAAGGTCACAAAGAGTAAACCCTCCATATTTGTATGGTGATATTCACTTAAGCAATCTAGCAACTCATAAGTATCTTTTAAGATTGATGTAGTCTCACTGACTAGCGGTCTCAGTTTCTTCTCTATAAAGACGGATAATGTCTCAGTAACCCAACCTTGTCCCACAACTATGGGTCTCATAGGTGGTGGGTGTATGCCTTTGTGTATTTTCGCAAGCCTTTAATGTATGGTATCCGAGGTTTCTCTATAAAAGTACTGGTATAGATCATAATCTATTTGTCTGCACATTAAATACTCATAGAGCTCTTGGTGTACTACATAAACAATTCTAGTAAGTTCTAAATGACTGATGGGTTTGTATGTAGTGATCTCCTTCAGTAAGGTGAGCATTGCATCTTGATATGCTTCGGTGTCTAGTAAAACAATAGCTCCCCCCTTATCTGCTGATTTTATTACCAAACCACTATTCCGTTTTAAAGAATAAATCCTATCCCATTCAGTGGTATGTGTATTGGAAAACAATGCACTATGTTTAAAATCATAGTAGTACTTGTATAAATCATCTTCACAGACCTTTAAAAACATTCAGCTACAGGATTTAAAGCTGGCGTGAAAGTACTCTTTTTCTTAAAACAAGATACAATAATGTTATCGGAGGCTTCATCTGAAACTTTCTTACTGTTAAAAAGTAGTTTCAGAGAAACATTACGTAGAAACAGTCTCAAGTCTTTCAAGACTTCTGAAATGTTGCTGATCTGAGCAGGAATGTAATTCATACCTCTATTTAATAGCTCAATGTCCATAGGTGTTAAACAGTACCTTGATAAATTGACCACTAAGTTGCTCCGTTCCTTCCTCGACCTCTCCGGCTCTGTTGTTCTCCCGACAGCTTCCTCTTGAATCTGTCTCTGCTGTCTGACCTCCCCCTCGCTCCTTGTGCTCTGTACAGGTAGGGGTAAAAGCATTCGATGTGGGTCTGTGCTATCTTCGGTTTAGCTCCAGTGTTGTTTAAAATAGATCGTGGTAAAGCTAGTTGGTTTGGCGGTGGTGTGCATTCAGAATCCATTGTGGGAGTGCCTGACGCTCTTTCTGATGACGTCATCATCCCCAAGGCTGCAGGCAGATCATTTAAAGCAGTACTGTCATTCAGGCTTGTCATAGGAGCAAATGCTTCATTATGAGAGATATCTGCAGTATTGTTAGCTACAAACTCAGTCTCCCTGTTGTTCCTAACTCTTGGCCATACAAAGACTTGACTATTTGTGAAATCGAAATAGTCTCTTTGGAGTTTCCGTGATTTAATTTGTTGTAACCTCTCACCATACACAGGTTTGGTTTAACAGGGATTCTATCGTTGTGTATACATCGCCCTTTAAATTTATCATGTAAAGTATTGTATAGAACTTCAGCCTTAGTACTCAGTTCTTTCTCTAGAGGAGAGAAATAATCCAGCAATAATTTTATATAATTGTAGCTGAGTTCTAGGTTCAACTGCTGCCACCTCTTCAATAGATCTGGATGGCTGTCGCCATAGGTGGGCATGCAGAGAACTCTCATCCCTCTCGGCACTATTTTAAAGTGCAAACATGCTTCTAAGTGTCTTCTCTGCCAAATAAACCTTTGTAGCTTATACAACATGTTCTCTAACTCCTTCATACTCACATTGAACTCAATAGGTTGTCAGTATTAGTAACATTAACATTGGAATCTGTGACAAAAGTTCCATGGCAAGGAAAGGATTATCTCGTGTATCCAATACTGTTTCCCATTTCCTCCTGTGGTCCGTTTTCTCCGTGCAAAATCAAGTTCTATCAAGAATTATCCATCGTGTGGCTTCAGTGACTCAAGGCAAAGGAAAATAAATCTGAAACACACAGTCACTGTAGCCCAAAGGTCTTCTCCAGAAATAAATGAAGTCAAAGTGAGGATACAAACTGGAAGTCGACCACCACAATAAATGGATAAAATGTATTTATTGTGAACAGATAAGCTTTCACGTGTGCCAAGACACGCTTCTTCAGATCCTTACAACAAACATCTTCTAAAACCAAGTATATATACACATTTCTAAAGTGATCAATTAGCTTAATTAATCTAAACCTAACCATGTGATTAAAATCATTCAATTAAACAAACCAAGCACTGGCAAGTACTGTTGCTCATGTTGCAGAGTAGATAGAATAAATAAATAAATAAATGCAGAACCAACAAAGCTCAAACAGTTAAATGATGAACAAATCTCCTTAGTTGAAACAGAGGCAATTAATCATAAAACTATGTGTCCTAAGAACTCTTATTCAACCAGTCCTAATGACTGAAATAAATATATGTTTTAAAAAACTCTATGTCCAATATATCCTAAGAGTATATGATGAATGTGCAAAACCGCTGAGGTAGAATACAATAGAAATAAAAATAAAAATAAAAACTGAAATATCAGATGTTGTCAGGCAATGGCATAAAATTACTGCCCTTCCTTTTAAAACTCTATTACATGAATTATCAGTAAAAATGAAAACCTAGCTTATGTATAAGTCTAAAATTGTGTAGAAGTAAAAATATAAATATAAATGCAGTGTAAATACAACAATATGAAATTTTTGTACATATGTATATATGTGTGAGTAAATAAACATAAAAAGTGTATGAAAAGTATATGAAAATATAAATGTATGCATATTAGTAAAGCCATATATATGGCTCACTTAGTGATACAACAGTAACAAATAAACACATAAACACATTGAACTGGAAAAGGAACAAATATGATCAAATATCAGGGGAAGCCACCTTTCCCCCTCTAAGAGACCTAGGACTGATTTTCCTTCTGATTCTTCTGATCATGATTCTGAAATTTCTGTTTTCTCTCATAACCAGGATTTGCCCTTATCTACCTATGAGGATTCTGATGCAGAAGACTCCATTCCCTCTGCTTCCCCTCCAGAGGATTTCTCTTTTGGTGAAACCTTGCATACTCTTAGGGAGCATTTCCGCTGTGAAAGCCAGGATTACTCTGACTCCAAAAAGAGGCTTAGGGAATTCTTACTCTTGCCTCAACACACTCCTTTAGCTATCCCTCCCGTACTGGACATTGTAGATGATGCCTTCTTGGAATCTAGCCTGGCCCCTGACACTTTATCTCCTGCTCCCACAAAACCTGATCCTGAGACCATTTCACAGGGACCCAAGGACATTAAGGCTACTAGCAAAAATCCCACCCCCTCTGATAGAGATTCCAGGGTGCTGGATAGATGGGTAAGAAAGTATACACTTCTGCAACTTTGACCATTAGGGCTTTAAACTGCCAGTTTCATATGTTAAAAGTATCAGCAGCATGTTATTGGATTGCTTAAACAGAAAATGATGTTGATTCCTGACTGCTGAAAATAAAGAATTACAGGATTTAATGCATTCTGCTGAACAAGTTGGAAAACATACTTTGCAATGTGGTTTTGATTCATTAGAGGCATCTTGCAGGGCGGCTGTCACTGGGTCTGTATTTAGAAGGCATGCTTGGCTTAAGGAGCAATCTTTGCCAGATCATGTTAAAGCTAAATTACTGGATACTCCTTTAAACCAAAACTGCCTGTTTGGCAACAAAGCAGAAGTACTTAAAAAGGAGGAGGAAAAAGCTAAATCTATGCAAACTGTTAAAGATTTCCTCCAAGTGCAACCTCCCAGATTTAGTAGGCATTGGCCCTTTAAGAATTGGTCCTTTCCTGCCTCTTCCAGCCCTTCTCAGTCCAAACCCAGAACCAGCAGAACACCCAGCCTTCAGTCGCAAGGTACTCACAGGCCTAAACAGTGGGGGGGGGCTCCCACTTCCAAAGCAGGGAGTAGTAAGACTCCCCCCTATGGTAAACTGTCTCAATGACTTAACTTTAAACCTTTCAAGCCCTGCTCAACTGACTGTTCCTTTAGGGGGAAAGATTCCCCTGCATGCAAAAAATTGGGAACTCATTACCCAGGACAAATGGGTTTTAAATATAGTTTCCCAAGGATACAGATTCCACTTCCACTCCTTACCAACCCCGAACGGCTGGCTGACCAGACCTACCCCTCCAAATCAGTGGGCAGAGACTCAAAAGTAAATTCTCTCTCTTTTAAGCATCAGGGCTATTCAACCTGTTCCAGAAGAAGAATGGGGGCAAGGTTTCTACTCAACTTTTCCTGGTACCCAGAAAAGACAATTCCTGGTGTCCTATCCTGGACCTGTCTATCCTAAACACATTTTTGGTAATCCTAAAATTCAAGATGCTAACTCTTCATCAGCTGTTTCCCATGCTAGGCAAAGATGCCTGGTTGGTAACACTGGATTTAAAGGAAGCCTACCTGCACATCCCAATAAGGGAATCTTGCAGAAGATACCTACGCTTCAGTGCAGGCTACATGCACTATCAGTTCTCTGCACTGCCCTTTGGCTTATCTACTGCACCCAGGGTGTTCACAAAGTGCTTAGCTCCAGTCATTGCATTTTGCAGGCAAAGAAATATTCAAATATACCCATACCTGGACGATTGTCTAATTCAGGCAGAAAGCCAGGACATACTATTAAATCATCTGGCATTTGTAAAGAAATTGCTAACTTCTCTGGGGTACACCATAAACAAAAAAAAATCACATTGTGTACCCTGCCAGCAAATTGTATTCCTGGGAGCAAGCTTGAATACAACTTCCCAGATGGCCTACCTAATAATTTGAGTTTATCCAGTCTGTTGTAGTTTTAAGCACAGATGCTTTTACATATGTTTCTATTTCTTGGAAGTTCAATCCTTCTTGTTTCCAGGGTCTAGTGTGATGAGTTAGAGCTACTCTGTTCTTTTTGGGATACCATAAAAATTTTATTAAAGATGAGTTTATTTCTTTAAGAACGCATCTTTCAGGAATTAACTGTATTGCTAATGTTATTAATATTGTTTCATTTACTGCGGTGCTGGTGCTGCGGTAGCGTTGTTGCCTCACAGTAAGACGTTGTCCTGTTTGATTCTCAGCTAGAGCGTCTTCTGTGTGGAGACATGCGTGAATGGGCTACCTTCGTTGAAGGTTGTTCATCAGGGCCGGCAACTCAGCATGTAAAAATCTGCTGCCAATCATTAGCGGACCGGAGTTCCGCTGTGGCGACCCCTAACCGGGAAAAGCCGAAAGACACAACAACATTATTATTGCTTTGTTTATATTTTTGCATAACACTATTCCAAAATAATTTAGCATAAGTTCTTGTTTTCCTATGATGGATTTATCTGTAACTTGTAGTTCTTTTTTCTTCTTTAAAAATAAAAATTTTAATTTTGATCTATTAAAGTGTAGACCTGAAATCTTATAAAATTTCTCCATTACTTCTTCTAGCTCTCCTAATGACTCTCTGGAGTTTGATAGGGTTAATAAAATATCAGCAAAAAAGCATTATTTTAGATATGTACTGGTCATAGACTTCTGTTCCTTTTATTCTTGGATTATTGCGTATTATTTATGCAAGTATTTCTATAGCCAAAGCAAATAAAATAGGAGAAGGGGGCATCCTTTTTTAGTACCTTTCGTTATATGGATAGATTCTGAGGTGAAAGGACCTAATTTTAATGTAGGTTAAGTTATTAATATATATGTTTTTTAGTAATAAGATGAAGGGAGGAGGAAATTCAAATAATGCTAAAGTTTTAAATAGATATTCCCAGTTGAGGAAATCAAAGGCTTTTTCTATGTCTAATCTGATTACAATTGTTTCTCTATCTTCTTTATTCACATAATCTATAAGAGTAAGTATCATTTTAATATTATCATATGTGTGCCTCTTATACAAAAATCCAGTTTGATCATTATTAATTGTCTTTGAAAGTGGGATTTTCATTCTGTTAGCTAGGATTGACATGAATATTTTGTAATCATTATTCAGTAGTGATATAGGTCTGTATGTGGTGCAAAGGTCTGATGGTTTATTATCTTTTAGAATTGGTGTTATGCGAGAATATTTCCATGAGGGTGGTATTTTTGCTTCTGACTGGACTTCTAGCAAAGTTTTATGAAAAAGGGAGATTACTGTTGAAGGGAAGAGTTTGTAAATTACCGTAATTATACCATCTATCCCTGGAGCTTTGTTAGATTTACTTTCTTTTATCTTGTCAACAATTTCTTTGTAGGATATAGGTTTTTGTAGGTCTAGTTTTAAGTTTTCGAGAATTTTTTTTATATTGATAAGGTTTGTATCTAAGTTTATTTGGTTGGTATCTAAATGTTCTTTTTTGAAGTGTTCCATATAATGAAACTGAAATGCTTCAAGGATGTCTCCTATATCTGATACTTTTTTTCCTTTCTTTTCATGATATATACTACCAATGCTATTTGCTTTAGATTGTATTTTAAATCGTGTAGATAAGTTATGTAGATATCTGCGGGAGGTGGCTAATGAGTTTATTTTTAATTTTTCCAAGGCTAGACAAGTTGTGTGTTAGAATTTCATTATATTTTTTATTTAATTCCTCTGTTTCTTTTTTGACTTCTGGACAATTCTGATTTTTTTTAGATTTTTCTGTCGAGTCTGGTTTTCAAGGCTAATGATTCAGTTTCCCACTCTCTAACTTTATTTTTGTACCAGCTAAGGGTCTTACCAAATACGCTTTTAATGAGTCCCAAACCATGACTCTACTGATTTCTGTTGTATTATTAATTTCAAGAAATAATTGCAGTTCTGACAACATCCGGGGTCTGAATAGTTTAATTTTCATGATATATGATGGAATTCTAGTTGAGAGGATTAAAGGTTTAAACTCTGTTTGGAGCTTCATTATCAGAGTGTCATGATCTGAGAAGGGGCGTGGAACTATTGAGAAGTTGAGGAATTTTGCTTGTAAATCTTGAACTATGAATAATTTATCTATTCTGGTTTGTGTTCCAAATCTATGGTCTTTATTGGAAAATAATAAGGATTTATCATCTTTTGCTTTAAGTGTCTTTTAAATGAAATTAATCAATCCATCTTTTTAAGGATTTTGAAATAGTTGCTATGCAAAAAGACTTCTTGGTGGTTTCAGAAGCTTCTAAGGTACAATTAAAGTCTCCTCCTAGTATAAGATTTCCTTTATAATTGTTGGAAATGAAATCTAGGTGTTTTTTAATCGTTCTGGGAACCAATAAAGATTAGCTAAGGTCCATATTCTGTTATTAAATTTAATTATAACAAATGCTAGTAGACATTCTTTGTCTTCATATTTATAGATAACTTTTGGATTGATTGTTTTTCTTCCAGAGAATTGATACTCCCTTTGTCTTTGTTCTATAGGAGGATTGAGCTAAGACTGTATAGTCCTTAGGGTTCCAAATAAAGCTATCATTAGTCTTAAAATGCGTTTCCTGGAGAAATACTACTTGCGCCTTATTTAGCTTCAAATATTTTAGCAAGTTTGCTCTTTTATTTGCATTATTTAAGCCATTAGTATTTAATGATAAGAATTTTAAATCCATTTCAGGTTATTGTTGGAAGAAACTTTTTTTTTTCTTTTTTTTTTTTTTTTGATTAAAGTAGTTATACCATATTCTCTGATAACATTGAATATTATTTTTATGTGTTTAAACTTGGGAGTGTAATCTAATGTTCTTCTTTAAATATAAGTAAAGTAAAATTGTGGTCAGGCTTTAAAAAGTACTTCTATAAAACATTAGTTCTAAAGTATCAAATGCAAGTAAATTTGAATTTCCCATTAAACATAGAATGAAAATCATTCCTAATCTAGTAGATAACTATAAATCTGTTGGATTATCACTCATACATTTAACCAACAAGATCAACTGAGCTCCATATGTTAAATTATTATATGGAGAATTTTCTTAAAAGAGATACGAAATTCTGTATTATTCTATTATTGTTCTATAGTATTTTATATATCAGAATGGAATGTTAGTAGTGCCAACAATTATTATGTTGGCTTAGAAAATATACAATATTTAGTTACCCTTAAGAGATCCCAGAATTGTCAGATATGTCATTTTGGATAATTTAACTGCAGCAGAGGAGCATACACTAAATAAGCTAACAAATAGATTATTACTAAAATAATTTGACTAAAAGGACTCTGCAGGACATGAGTGATTACCAATGAAATATGAAATCTGAAGTAGGATATTCATTTGTCTGCAACCTGTGGGTTATGGATCCGATATCGGATCCGAACCGGCATAGTTTTCCAGCTATGGATCCAAGCTCTCAGCTCCTCCCCTCACCCATAATGCCCTGCTCTACCCTCATGACCTCAGATCTTGTTTGCCGCGCTGGTAACTAGATGTGGATTTCATAGCTCTCAGCTAAGTGGATTTATCTTGTTTAAAAATAGAGAATTTTTTCCTTCTTTAACTTTTTTTGTGTGAAAGTTGTAGGTTTCCTATTAATATAGACTGTTTTTAGTTTAATTTAATTTTGTGTAGTAATTTTTATTCCCTCCCTCGCTAGTGTAGAGTGTGTGTGAGGCCTGTGTGCTTATTGTTTAAGTTACTTTCTGTAACTTTAGGTTAAAATTAGTGACTATGGCTGAACAGCCTAAGTCCATATTTTCTAAATGCTCCGAGTGTGGCCATAAGCTCTCACCGGCTGATGGCCACACTCGGTGTGTTAAGTGTCTTGGGGTTGAACACCTCACATCTGGTTGTTCCATTTGTGCAGGGTTCAACCCCAGGGCACTGAAGGAGCGGAGGTCCAAGCTGGTCTTGGCGGGTCTTTACCGCGGACTCGGCTCCGACCTCCGCTCCTTCGGGACTGCGGCTGCAGTTGTTCCCCTGTGGCACCCTCCTGCTCCTGGGACTCAAACTCCCGCTTCAGGACAGGAGAGGGATGCATCTAAAAGGACGGAGGAGAAGCACCTGGCGGGGCGAGACCTCTGTTTGGCCCCGCCAGCCAAGCGGCTTCTCCCGGCTCCTGTTAGTGCGGTCTCCTCCTTCGGCTCCGGTCACCTGTGTGCTTCTCACGGGTCCTGAGGAGGAGGAGACCCGATCTCCGTCGAGGCTATCGAGGAGGCATTCCAGGCCTACCTCGGTAGCCTCGTCGAGATCTACCCAGATGCTGATCTGGACGGATGATGAGAAGGTTCATCCAGGCCCAGATGCAGATGGGAGTGCTCTTGCCTCCCCTCGGGGAGCTCAACACCCTTTTAAGCCTATTGCTCCTTCTCCGACCCGCTTCCGGGTTGAGCAACTGGAGCCGAGCAGCCGGGCGGGAGGTCGGAGCCGATAGTACTTGGTGCCGGATCCGACCATGCCAGTGCGTCGGATCCGATCTCGAGCCTGGATCCGAGCCGGATCCGGGGATCAGTGCTCCTTGGCGCCGTCTGTGTCGGGCGCACTGTCGCCGGATCCGAGTGCTTGGCGCCGGCTCGATCCACTCTTCGGATCGAGGGAGCGATTGCCGGATCCTTTGGTCGAGGTCGGCTCCCTTGCTTTGATGTAGTGGAGAGGGCTCTGTTGAGGTCTCGGACCCCGGCACTTGCCGGCTCCGTCCCGCTCCCTCTGCACTGGGCCAGGCTTCCACCATCCGGCCCCTGGGACAGCCCGTTTCTGTGCCCCAAGTTGCTCCCATGGAGCAAATTGCTGCTGCGGACTCCTCTGACAGCCCCCAGAGGAGGCTCCTGCAAAGGAGGCACATTGACTCCCTGAGTCTCTCACTGAAGACACGGACTTGGAGGAAGGGAAGGCTCCCCACGGTCACCCCGAGGATGTCTCCTTGGAGACATCATGGAAATACTCCGTATTAGGGGTGGTCTGCCCCAAGTCTTCCTCGGACGAGTCCGTGTTCTTGGAGGCATTGAAGCGGGCCCGTCTACCTCTTGGGTGTCCCCTGCCGACCCCTGGTGGACCTTATTACCACCAGGGCGTGGAAGGAACCGGACACCGTGGAGCCAATTCCCAAAGACCTGATAGAATCCTTAGCCCGCCTTCTGACAGGACCCATTGGAGTAAGGGGCCTCCGTAGATGCCATGTTGATGGCGGCCACAAAGAGGGAACTGGCTCAGGAGAGTCCCTCAGTCCACCCACCGAGCAAGGAGTCTCGGATGATGGACCGCTTGGGAAGCGGATGTTCAGTTCGCGACCTTCTTGGTAAGGCGCTGAACTATTTGGCACATGTTATTCGGATGCAGCGAGACCTTATTAAGAGTACGCTGCATCCCCTGAGTCCATTTCGGAGGAGGACAGAGCTCTGCACTCCACCAAAATGGCCACTCTTAGGTCAGTCACAAATACTTCTATGCGGCTACTCTCCCATGCTACGGAGCGCCGCTAGAGCTGAGGACAGGACTGGTCACTAGGCGTCAGGCCTGGCTCCGCCACTTTTCTGAGCCCTTCAAGGCGTGGGTTGCGACGCCCTTTGATGGTTCTGCTCTGTTTGGCAAGACCGTTCGCGAGGCGTTGACCCAGGCGAGAAGGACGGAAGACGCTGTCTGCCGTGGAATCCGCTTCTCTGCACCCCAGAGGCCCTATTCTAGGAACCAAAAGGGTCAGAAGAAGATGTGGTTCGAAGTCGCAGCAGTCCCAGCCTGCTCGGACAACCAGTCCTTCCGTGGCAGAGGAGGACAGGGAGGGCCTTAGCCCTAGAGGCAGAGGGGCTCCCAGAAACTTGGTCCAGGGAACCTTTCTCTGAACGGCCCGCAGCAACCCTGAGGGTTGCCCGACTGCTCTACTCTGGAGGCAGTCGGGGACGTTCGGGGCACCTAGCGGCATGGGAGTCCATAACATCGGACGCTGGGTTCTCCAAATCATATCCAGGGATATCGCATTCCTTTCCTTCACCTTCCAAAGTTGAAGTCCCTCCCAGGCGTACCACCCGGTCAAAGGGAGGCCGCTTTGGCAGAAATTGGCCATCTGCTAGAGAAAAGAGCCATCCAGCCCGTTCCCCAGACCAGATCGGATCAGGGTTCTACTCCAGGTTCTTTTAGTGCCAAAAAGGCGGGGAACTAAGACCAATCCTAGACCTCTCTCTCTTGAACCTGGCAGTCCCCAAAGAAAAATTCGAATGGTCACTCTACAATCTATTCTCCCCTTCTGGGAGAAGGCCACTGGATGTGCTCGATAGATCTCAGGGGCGTACTACCACATCCTAATGGACAGGCGCTCCAGGAGGTTTCTCCGCTTCGGCTGGGAGCCAGTCACTACCAGTTCGGGTCCTTCCCTTTGGTCTCACCACCGCCCCCAGGGTGTTTTCCAAAGTACTAGCAGTGGTAGCGGCCCACCTGAGGCTTCAGTGGGTGGAGGTTTTTCCCTCCCTGGGCGACTGGCTCCTTACCCCAACAAGGCATCTACTTCTCTCGGCGAGACTCCTTTCTCCATCTTGCTCCATTTCTGGGCATCACAATAAATACAAACAAGTCCAACCTGGCACCCACTCAGCTCTTAGATTTCATAGGGGCCAGACTAGACACAAGGAGTTTACGAGCCTTCCTCACTGCGGACAGAGTTCTAAATCTGCAGCTCCAGGTGCGGGCCATTCTCCATTCATGTTCTGCTCCAGCGGAGTTGGTCCTGAGGGCTCTACGGTCCATGGCCGTCGATAGCACTTCTTCCTCTTGCCAGGCTCAATATGCGCATTCTACAGTGGGCGCTCTTAGTACAGTGGTCATACCTTGCTCTCCCATGCATCATCCCATAGCGATCAGCAAGGCTTGCAGGCGGTCCCTCTTGTGGTGGCTCCACTCCCGGATCTCCACGAGGGTCGCCCATTTCTTCTCCCCTCTCGCCACGGTGACCACGGACGCCTCCCGCCTCGGGTGGGGGGGCACTTTGGGCGGACAGTCCAAGGCACGTGGAGCGATTCAGAGACCTTACTGCATATCAATGTTCTAGAGATGAGAGCAGTGCTCTTGGCGTTGCTAGCACTTCAGGACTTTCTTCCCTTGGGAACAATTGCGATTCAATCGGACAATATGTCTGTTGTCTGGTACATCAACAAGCAAGAACAAGGTCTTACCCTCTTTGTCGAGAGGCCATGAGAGTTTGGGAATGGGCAACCTCCACCAATCGCTTTCTCATAGCAGCGCACATTCCGGTCGGTCCAACATCCTAGCGGACAAGCTCAGTCGCACCATTCTGACCCCTTACGAGTGGTCTCTCAATTGTCAAGTAGCGAACGCATATTCGCACGGTGGGGAACCCTTCATGCGATCTTTTGCTTCTCCCTCAAACACCAAGTGCGACAGTTTTTCGCTCTAATACCTCCTCCGGAGGTACCCCAAGAGACGCTCTGGTGCATGCTTGGCCACCCGGTCTTCTGTATGCCTATCCATCCTTGCCTCTGATGCTGCAAGTTCTTCAGAAAGCCTCTCGGGTGGGTTGCAGAATGATTCTCATTGCTCCATTCTGGCCTCGACAGATCTGGTTCCCCTTCCTAAGGTCTCACTCGGTGAATCCTCCTTGGATTCTAGATCCCATTCGGATCTGATATCCCATCCTTCCTGCATTCCTCCTCCGAACCTGGACAACCTGAAGCTGACCGGCTGCTCCAGTTCCACTCTTGATAAGGACTCCGGTATTTCTTCTCCGGTAAAGGCTATTTTAGTGGCGGCTCATAAACCATCCACTAGAAAGGTTTACGAAGCAAATGGAAACGTTTCTCTGTGTGGGCGCGGCAAGGCCTAGATCCCTTCACGGTTCCTCTCCCTGTAGTGCTTGATTTTCTAACCTCTCTCTTTAATGATGGTGCCAGCAGTTCCACAGTCAAAGTTCAACTGGCGGCTATTTCTCATTATCACATTGGTCAAGAGTCTAATCCTCTTATGTCAGCCAAATTGTGCAAACTTTTCTTAAGGGTACTTTCCTTCTTAGGCCCCCTATAAAGCAAGCAGTTTCTTTTGGGACCTTTCTTTGGTCCTACAGGCCTTGACCGCTCCCCTTTCGAGCCAGCGGCTACAGTGGATCTCAAATTCTTGTCTTACAAGACAGCCTTTTGGTAGCCATTACATCAGCCAAGAGAGTTTCTGAACTTCAAGCTTTATCAGCTAAACCTCCTTACTTGGTTTTATCCGGACCGTGTCTCCCTCAGGACCAACCCGTCCTTCCTTCCTAAAAGCTTCTGAAGCAAACATTAATCAATCCATTAACCTCCTGTTTTCTTCCCTAAGTATGAAAACAAAGGTGAATATAGGCTACACTCACTAGATGTTCACAGGCAACTAAGATTTTATCTCAACAGGACAGCTGGTCATAGGCAATCCGACCAGCTGTTTATTTCCTTTGCAAAATTCAATTTGGGCAAGCCAATTTCTAAAGTTTCTCTGTCCCGCTGGATTTCACAGTGCATTTTATTGGCTTATCAAGCGTCAGGAAGGCCCGCGGAGGGTGTTCATGCCCATTCAACCCGGTCAGTATCTACCTCGGCAGCCTTCAAGGCTAGGATTCCTCTAGATGATATTTGTGCAGCAGCCACGTGGGCTTCATCTCATACATTTATTTCTCACTATAAGTTGGATCTTGCATCTAGGGGTAGAGCATCCTTTGGCTCCGGTGCTCGGAATATCCTTCCATGATGGCCGCCCAAGATTCAGGTAGCTGGGGACTCTGACAGGTTGCAGACAAATGAATATCCTACTTCAGATTTAGAAGTTATGTACTCACCATAACGTTCCATCTGAGTAGGTGTATTCATTTGTCTGCAACCATCCCGCCTCCTATCCCCTGGCCTTTCAGTTTCCTGCATATTACTTGTTACCCTTTTGAGGGTATTGTTGCTTTGGCAAACTCGATCTGAGGTCATGAGGGTAGAGCAGGGCATTATGGGTGAGGGGAGGAGCTGAGAGCTTGGATCCATAGCTGGAAAACTATGCCGGTTCGGATCCGATATCGGATCCATAACCCACAGGTTGCAGACAAATGAATACACCTACTCAGATGGAACGTTATGGTGAGTACATAACTTCTAATTTACTGTAGGTGTACTGTCTTCCTTTATTTTCCCACTCTTCAGCTCACCAACTTCAACTTACACTTAAAGACATGGCTTATCAGTGGTATCCTGACTCTGCGTAGAGGCGCCCTACATTCTAGTGTGCAGTGCTTTTACATTTATAGATTTACAAAGCATGAAATATGATCACCCTGAGAATTCCCATCCTGCATAGGGCACCTTCTGCTTCCAGAATGGGTAATCGCATCAGGTCTAGAATGAATGTGAAGGTACCTATATGGTAATCAAGACTTATCTTAGGTAAGTATTAATCAAATAGTATTTAGAGCATCTTCGAGAGTTCTCAGGGCAGTTAGAATACTCTTAAGCCTCTCCTCCCTTGACCAAAAACAGAGATTTCTCTTCCCTTTCTTTCCCTTGTTTTATATCAGTACTTGTTGTATCTTTCGGCTTTTCCCAGTTAGGGGTCGCCACAGCAGAACTCCGGTCCGCTCATGATTGGCAGTAGATTTTTACATACTGAGTTGCCAGCCCTAACGTACAACCTTCAATGAAGGTACGCCCATTCGTGCAGGTCTCCACACAAAAGACGCTTTAGCTGAGAATCTAACAGGACGTCTTACTGTGAGGCGACAACGCTACCGCAGCACCACCACCGCAGATATCAGTACTAATAAAATAAATTCAGCAAACATAGGTAAACAGAAATAACATTCAGTAGTCCATCTTGTACATGACTCGCAATCCATTAAACAAGTCAGTGACTAACATCACTTGAATAAACATTATAAAGACAAATTAGAAATAATTTCCTAGCTCTTTAAATTTTCTGATAACGCAAAAAGTTAACAATAAGCTATTTTAACTAAAAGTGTAAAGAATTTAAATTTTCCTTGCATGTGTACATTTCTACTTGTATTGTAGTGTCAATAGCTGTCTTTCAAATCTGTACAATACTTCACTTCTTCAAATCATTCCTTTTTCAATTCAGGTTTTGTTTTGTCAAAACGACAACAATATTTCAAGGGCACAATTAATTTTTAGACTGATGTTTCAGATAAACTTATCAGTTGCCAATTGAGTTAGTTTAGAATGTATGGTTAGTACAAATATAGCATGTTGCAAAAATAATATTTATTTTTTTGTGTGCTCTAGAGATTGTCATATGCAAGTGACGTATATAATGTAGCATATATAGAGCAGATAGCTTATGGATTCAGGTTGTTAAAGTATGCTTATTAAACCGGCAGTTTCATTTAAATTCACAAGTAATTTGGGGACATTTCAGTTGAGTTTCCAGGAGTGTGTAGTCCAATGTGAGTAATTGAGTGGACTTTTCCTCATAAACATATGTCACAATTCATTCAACAAAGCAGAGTCTAACATCTGTTGAATAATCATTATAAAGACAAAGAATAGTAATTTCCTAGCTCTTCAAACTTTCGGATATCGCAAAATGTTGACACTAAGCTATTTTAACTGGAAGACTAAAACATTTCAGTACTTCCTTGTGAATATATATTTTTACTTTTACTGTAGTGTCAAGAACTGTGTTTGAAATCTATGCATTACTTCACTTCTTTCACGTCATTCATTTTACAGTTCAGATTATATTTTGTCAAAATGTCATTAGCATTTCAAGGGCACATTTAATATTTCAACTGATATTTTAAATGAATAGCTATCAGTTACCAAGTGAGTTTGTACAGAGTGCGAGGTAACTGCAGTTAACATGTTGCAAAAAGTAATATGCATCTTTTCATGTGCACTGGAGACTGACAATTTCAAGTAACATATAAAACGTAACTTTTACAGTGCAGACAGCTTGTGAAATCAGCATGTTAAACTGAGTAATACATTTTAATCAAGCCGCTACATTTAAGTGTGCACATGTAGTTTGGGAACATTTCAGTTGTGTTTCCAGGAATATGTAATCCTATGAGGATAAATCATAAAATATTACAAATAGTCCTATTATGTATTTATTTTACCTTGCTTAGGTTGTTTTTCATTTTAATAACTAAACAATATTACTTTTTCTTATTTATCTGTGAGGCTAAATGTGCTTCGCAGGTTTACAGTATCCTTAGAAACTGCAGCAATTGTTTACTGTTGCTATGGCAACGTAACTAAAATGTGAAGAAAGCTTCACTTCTCTTAACCAACAGTACATTTTTCCCTCCTTTTTTTGTAATATATGTGTGAATACTAAAAGGAAATAATTCAAAAGACATATGTACATGAATGGAACATTTCAGAGTCGATCATGAACATGTCCCCAATCCTAATAAGCATAACAGTGACTATCATTAATCTAATAAATATTGTAATAATTAAGTTCACTATTCCAATTAGTCTACCTTAAAACTAGATTATTTTAGACTATTATTTATCTATGTATAGACAGTGAGTTATTAAATATATACAGACTATATTAGTATAGTAAATAGAGAATTTAGAAAGGGAGACAAGATGCAGTTAAAATAATAAGAAAAGAGAGGAGAGAGAGAGAAAGAAAAGAGAACATTAAGAGAAAATACACATGTACTATGTATGTTGATTTACAGTATAAATATTTTGTGATGTATAACCCTCCTTCTGTGAAAGTACCCTGTTTTACATACCTGAGGTAATGTGAAAACTCTCGTGTCATCTATTTTCAAAAAATATAGATAAACATTCCAGTAGTTAGTTACCTTTGTTTTAAAATTCCAAGCAGTAAAATTGGACCTTTAAAGTAATGTTAAACCAATTCATATCATAGTAGATGCTTTGAGAGAGTAGGCTGTAACAGTATCAGTCTTTTGCTTCTTCTTTTTGACATCTGTCCAGACATTTGTTTCTTTTGTTCTCTTGAGAGAAGGTGACATCCAATCCATATCTTCTGGTAAAGTAAACACATTGTTAGTTTTCATAAATGAAGAGGCTTCCTCTAAGTAAATAAAAGTCCTCATCTCGTTGGCATACAGTATTCTCATCTTAGCTGGATATGCAAGTTGTGCCTTGATGTTATTTTGTTTCAGAAACTTTATCATTGGTCACACTTTTTTCCTTTGTTCCATTATTCTAGATAAATAGTCATTATCAAATCTTATCAGGCTCTGTTTATATTTTAGAGGTGCCTTCCTCCAAGCAGATCTTAAAACCAGTTCCTTGTCCAAGTATGAAAGAAATTTGATAATTATTGACCTAGGAGGAGAGTTTGAGTTAGTGGCAGGTTCCCCAAGAGCTCTGTGTGCCCTCACAATGCCAAAGGAAAGTCCTTCTTTTAAATTTAAAAAGTCAGGGATCCAGCTTGATAAAAATGAAATAATATCCTCATCATCTGTGTTTTCAGGTAATCCGAAAATCCTGATGTTATTTCTCCTCTCCCTATTTTCCAAGTCATCTACTTTATTAACCAAGTGTTTTGTTTAAGAAGGAGTTTTTTCTGTGTTTCCTCTTCCTTAAGTCTGCTTTCTAAGTCATTTAGAGAATCCTCTATTCCTGTTATCCTTGTCTGGTGGTGGTGTAGCATTTCCTTGAGGGTGTCGGCCTGTTTTTGACTGCTTGTTTTAAGATTTTTTAGGCTGTCTTTAAAATCATCCATCTTCAAAGGCAACTCCTGCATGGTAGATGCCATCTGTTGTAGTCCCTTCTTTAAGGCAGCATCCTGGTGAGATTTCCTTGAGTTGCTCATTTTAACAAGTGAATATATTTCCAAGCTTTTTGACAGGAAATTATTTGTAAAACTTCAAAGTTTCTAATTATGTAAATTAGACCTTTATCTATAAGAGTTTATACTTTGAAGAAAAAAAAGAATATGTTTTCCTGTCTTATTTAACTAGTTATATGGAGCTCTAAAATACTGCTGCTTTCAGTTAGCCATTCAGGCTCTGCCCCAGTGGGTGAATTTTAGATAGTCATGAACTCTAGTGAGAGATGAGACAGACCCTTGTTCCAAGAGGCACATAATCAGTCAGAAAAGTTTGAATCAGTCATTGGGGGAATGTTTTGTGGTCCTGTATCCTCTTAAAGATCAATGGGCAGAATAGCTCAATACTAACTGTGAACCCATATTGCATTGCTAGTATTCAGGGATTAAATTCCCTTAAAGGTCCCTTACAAAACAATGGGCCAGTAAATTGGAAACAGAAAACATGTTTAGGAGTGTAAGATGGTGTGATGCTGTGTACACCTGAATTACCACAATATACAGATGAGTGGAGTATTGGTTTTGTTCCTCATCCAAGGGATTATGCCACTAGAATATGGCAAACTCTTCATGTTGCAGTGCAGTATCAGTACTGGGCCATGAAGCCACTTACCTGGTGTAGTGATGGAACCCATAACCTTGTCTTCTTTTAGCATCAGTCAAATGTGTTGTCTTTTGAACCACTGATATTGCTATTTATGACAGGGTGAGCTCCTCTGTTTTTCTTTTGATTAGTAACCACTGATCCAGCCCTGTTAATGGCAAAACATTCTAAAGGTTTGAGTCAGTTGTATTACATAGGAGAAGTAAAGCTGTAGTTACTAAAAGCAGTCCCTGGTGAAAGTGCCCTCCATATTCAAATGGCAGCCCGTTGCTCTGTCTCATAATGTGGAAGATCCAGTATAGTCTGTTTAGCTAGTACTTTCACTTCTGTGTTGTGGATACCAAGTCGATTATGTTTTCCTGGTACAATACCACACAGTAACATGGCAGAGCACACTGAGCTGTCTAGTTCAAATAAGACGTAATTTATTTGCAAGTAATAACGCCACTTTTTAGTCATTTGTACATTTTACATAATTGTTTACAGTTTAAATTGATAGAGCAAGCAGTGTGTGTATAATTGTTTTATTCTGCCTATTAACATTATCTTTGTGTTTGCAGCCATGGCTTGACAATAAGCATACAGTTTTTGGGCGAGTGGCAAAAGGAATGGAGGTCGTTCAGAGAATCTCAAATGTCAAAACAAATCCCAAAACTGATAAGCCGTATGAAGATATTAGCATAATAAATATCACAGTTAAGTAGAAGCATCAAAGTTTGTGTAGAACACGGTCTGAAATCTGGCTGTAACTAAAACAATGTTGTAGAGCAGCACTGAAAAAATGCAGTTTGGAACTGTAAATAAATACTTTTTCACTGGGGTACATGAGGCTTTTTTTTCTACCTGTGAATGAAGAAAATGTTTTTTTACGATGAATCATAGCTTGCCTAGTAAGAGTGAAGGTTTACTTTGTACTATATGGAAGTCTTACTCTGTTGCAAGGGGTAGGCAGATAAAAATGGTGAAGCTATATGTAAGTATCATACAGTTTATATTATTTCAAAGAAGTTAAATAGTTGTAATGTAATGATGCAAAACACCCAATCTTTTTTCGGGAGGTGGTGGTATGCATTGCCAGATATTTGATATGTATAAAGCTGTGACTGTGACCCAGATAATGAGAGTTCAGGTGTACAAACTCTGCTACTAGAAGAGCTGGGTGGAGGGATGGGAGTGAGGGGCTGTTTGCAGCACCACCATCCTGAGGTGTGAGGAGAGGTAGTTTTCAGTTGGCTGTTTGCCACCATGCAGTGGAAGCTTGCATGGTGATGAAAATCTGCCAGTAGTGAAAGTATGAGCTTGGAGATGTTGAGCCAATAGTGGTAGCCATTGATAGCTCATGGGAGTGAATATGCAATGGGGAAAGACATTTCATGCCCCTACAGTAACATGGGTGTTCACCTCAGTCACACATAAAAAAGGTTAGAGCATATATAAATTCCCCCAGAACCTGTGCCATGGAAGATGTCGGCTGTTAATATGAGGGCAATGCCATGTAGCTCTCCAGCATGGATGCTGTTAGAGTCTGACATAAAACATGGACACGCTCAGTCTGGCAGGCTTGAAGCCAAGTCCTCAGGTCATTGGGAGAATGACAGTTCTCCCCACAGCCAGATGATTGGCAGGCATAGCAGTGTTTCAAGCTCCTCAATGGCTATCTGTATGATAGCCCTCTCCAGCTGGCTGTCACAGTGTGGGATGGTTCCCTACTTTGAGAATGAAAAGGCCCAAGATCTGTGGAGGAAGGCTTCATGGACTCATAAGCACAGAGGGTAGAAGATGTTTGGCGATATCTGTGGGTATAGGTTCATAGAATGTTACTAGGTTGTTGGCCTGGAGGCCCTTATAAGCCTAGCCAAGAATTTTGCCCATGTTCCCTCAAAGTCAGCACCTGATTCCCCTGTCCACCAGGGACACAGGTGGGATCCCAGAGGTATATTTTCTGTTTCCCATCCAGTCGTCCAGGTTCCTCTTAGAGGGCTAGAGAGGTACACTGCTTGACATGGAGAGAGAGTCTATCCCACAGACAGGGGAGGCTTTGGGACGCATCTCTCCCGTCAACAAGTTCTATTAATGTCACAGGCCAGGTTAAGACCTTGAGTGCGGGTTGCCCTAGTGGAGTTTCTTACAGATATGCAGCAGCACCATCAAGGCTGGGTCTGAAATGGCATTGTATGCCAGACACAGGTCACCTCTGACCAGTCTGCATGAGACTGAGTAGAGGGACAGGGCTTTTAACCTGTCTGTATAGGATAGTTGTTTGAGACCCTAGATTTTCCTGGTCAGGAACCTCTGTGGTCTCCCCAACTGCTGCATGTGCTTGGCAAGGTACATGCCGAAGGGGGCATTGTACTCCATAATGGGTCTGATAAGGGAGGAGAACAGGGAAGTTATGACCTCCTTGTTCCTGGATGAAATACCTTTATTTATGAGGTGGACCATGTAGAAAGCCTTCCGTACAACGGAGGCAACGTGGTGGTCAAATGTCAGGTTGCTATCAACCTGGGTGCCCAAGTCCTTCACTACTGATTGCAAGCTTAGTACGTTGTTGCTAGTGATAATTAGGAGGGATGACATTTTCCCCAAAGGGGATAATGATGCATTTCTTGGCATTCAGTTTGAGGCCATGCTTCTGGCACCAGTCATTAGTTTGAGCAAGGCCCTCTTGGAGGATGTTCCCATCACTAGGGGAAATTAAGACAGCGCCCAGCTTGCAGTCATCTGGAAACTTGGTCAGCCACAGACCACTGGTTTTGGCTTGCACCTCAGAAAAGTATATGTCAAATAGTAGAGGCCCCAAGACCGATCCTTGGGGTACACTGCTAGTTATGGGTCTACTACTAGAGGTGACTTCCCCTACTTTGACTGACTGGGTTCTATCAGTGAGGCAGTTAGCTACCCATCTGGTAACATACGGGTTGATGCCTAGCTGGGAGATTTATCTGTTATGCCCGAGTGGGGAATAGTGTCAAAGGCTTTGGCTACGTCGAGGTAGGCGGTGTGCACAGTCTTCCCCTCGTCCATGGCTTTGGTGACTTTTTCAAAGAAGTTGACCAAGTTTAACAGGCATATATATATATATATATATATATATATATATCTATATATATATCTATATATCTATCTATATATATATATATATATATATATAT